>NC_134354.1:202537541-202662541 GCF_048569485.1 Anomaloglossus baeobatrachus
TTCATGGACCTTTTTGGCTCATCACTTTTTCCATTTTCACACCTCTAAACAAAGCAATGTCCCTCTTGTGCCCCCAAAAATAACATCTACTTCCTCACTTCAACTAGGTCATACGATGAATGGTGATGTTTATTCTTCCTGTTGGCGGCATGATTACGTGACATCATTGTGGCACCTCATGTCTGCTACATGGACTTTTGGTAAGCCACAGGCCTACAGCTACCTGTGGCTTACCAGAATAAGTTAAGGAGCCAGAAACCCAAGGCTCTTTGTACTGATACTCTCAGGGCTTTAGTCTTCACTATTGCTACTCGTTGGCACCCTGTTTTGGCATGTTAATCCTTGGGCATGGCTCACAAATAATATATTTACACTCTTGTAAATCTAATAGGAAATAATGTATTTATGTTAATAATTTTAATATGTGGAGATTTTGATGTTGTACAACGAACGTGATACATCCTTTATCGTCTTCTAGGTTCACAACTTATTCTTTAGAGCTGGAGATTCCGCTTGGTAACTTTCCTCCTCCTCCATACCTGCGAGATGGTATAAGAAATGGACTGTTCTCAAGGAATTTAATTGCCTCAAAGGAGAGGTAAAGTATGTTGTGAATATTTTAGTATGTGTAGTAGTCTCCGTGAAATCTCAAAGTTACCAGTTGCAATTTTAAAGTTTGCCCAGCGAAAAAAGTGGGAGCATTTGCATTAATAACTTCTGATTAGGGGGAAAGTCGTTGTGAGTGATAACTTGAATGGTATTGGAGGCCTGTGCATTTTATTTGTAAATTTTCAGCTTTCACTTGTCCTATTAGTATGGTACGCATCTCAAGAGAATCTTTAAGAAATAAACAGCAATTTGCACACCTTCAGATTTCTGCTCTGCTTATCTCTAGTGATGGATGAACCCGTACTGTAAAATTTGGGATCCTTGCTGGATACCCTGTATCCATGCACCGCCTAGGGTGCTGAGTTCTCGGGGAAATCAGTGTTACTATCTGGATTCTGCCACCTGGTTAATTTAAAATTATAAATAAAGGAAATAGAAAATAAGGAATAAAGCAGGAGCGTTAGAATCTCCCGCACAGCTGTAATACTGCTTCCGGGGATGCTCATTGCCCTCACACATAATCACTGCTTCCCCTGCCCACCATCAGTCCCAGCGTGTGATTGGTTGCAGTCAGACAGCGCCCCCATTCTGTGTGACTGCTTGGAATCGCATGTTGACTGCCTATCTATAGTGGTGTAAAAGTAAATACATTTGGTGTAGGGTCCCCCCATATTTTGATACCCAGCACAGATAAAGCCATGTCTGATATCTTAACTGCGTATCACAAGAAGAGGGACATCATGCGGCTTTTCTTTTTTTGTGTGTGTGTGTGTGTGTAAATGTTAAATAAATATTTTAAAAAACCATGCATTACCCCCCCCCACCTTCCAATTTTGATAGCTAGCCATGATAAAGCTGGGGGATGGTATTCTCAGGTTATTGGGGGCCCCCCTCCCGAGCTATAAAATAGCAGCCTGCAGTAACTCAGAATTGTCGCATACATTAGATGCAACAATCTTGGCACTTTATCCAGCTCATCCTGATTTGCCTTGGTGCGGTGGCAATCTCTTTAATATAAGGGGTTAATGATCTCTCACTGCTGCCACTAAGCCCTAGATTAGTTATGGGAGGTGTTTCAGAACCTCCGCCATTAATAATCTGTAAGGGGAAAGAAAGGAAATAAACACAAACGCTGAAACATCCTTGATTTGAATTAAAATACAATAAAAACCACCCTCTTTCTCCTATATTAACCCAAAAAACACCCAGTTCTGACATAATCTCCATGACTATTTCAGCTCTGCTACGTACTAAAGTCAGTGTGCGGGCACAGCACATGTCCACACGCTGTGCCTTCAGGCAGAGGCTGACTGAGTAACAGATGTGAGCGGTGATATCACTCAGTTTATCTGAGGCCACAGATGGAGGTTCCCACTTTGCCCACCTGTAGCCGGAGGTAAACTGACTTCAGGTGACCTCACCACAGGTGAACCGTTCACAGACCTGAATCTCCTGGCAAAAAACTGTTTTTGTTTATATTTAGTTTATTGATTTTGCCAAGAGATAGACAGATTTGGTGCTGAAACTTATAAACCCTATTCCTGCAACAAATATGCATTGTCTGGCAAAACAACGCATCAAATCACAATGCAGTTTTAATGTGGTATTGAGACTATTATTTTTTTTTTTTTCTTTTCTTTTGCCAGGAGATGCAGATTTGGTGCAGGAATATGGTGTATAAATTTCAGCACCAAATCTCCATCTCTTAGCAAAAAAATGCACAAACAGTTTTGACTCTGTTTTGGTGCAATTTTCCTGCCAGGAAATGCAATTTGGTGCAGACATTTCAGCACCAAATTTGCATCTCCTGGCAGAAAGCCACACCGAAATGGAATCAAAACAGTTTTGTATGGTGGTGGTTTTTTTTTTTTTTTTTTTTTGTTTTTTTTTCTGCCCTAAAAGATGCAGATTTGGTTTTCCAACAGTCTTGAAGGCGTTCCCAGAGATGCTTAGCACTTGTTGGCCCTTTTTCCTTCACTCTGCGGTCCAGCTTACCCCAAACCATCTCCATTGGGTTCATGTCTGATGACTGTGGAAGCCAGGTCATCTGGCGTAGCACCCCATCACTCTTCAAACTTTTTCACTTTTACCAAGCAGTGAATGGCATAAGTAAAAATCGCAAAAAACAATTCCTGAATTGCTATTTCATGTTAATTCTACCTAACAAAAATGAGAATAGAAAACCATTCAAAAATGTTGTGCCTGAAAATGGTAACAATAGAAACCTCAACTTCTGCAAAAAACAAGACCTCACATGGCTCTCCAAACGCGACATGGTATTTACTTTCTATTCCAGACAATTTTGCGCTTTAAAAGTCAAATGGCGCTCCTTCCCTTCCGAGCCCTGCCGTGCACCCAAACAGTAGATTTCCACCACATGTGAGGTATCTGCGTACTCAGGAGAAATTGCACAATAAATTGTATGGTGCATTTTCTCCTTTTTACCCTTGTGAAAATATCAAATTTGAGGCTAAAGTAACGTTTTTGATGGGAAAAAAAGTAATATTTTCATTTTTTTTTTCCCTTCCACCTCGCTTTAGTTTCTGTGAAGCACCTAAAGGGTTAACAAACTTCTTGGATGTGGTTTTGAGAAGTGTGAGGGGTGAAGTTTTTAAAATGCCACTTTTGGGTATTTTCTGTCGCCTAGACGTCTGTCACTTCAAATGTGAAGTTGTCCCTAAAAAAAAAAAAAAAAAAAAAAATGGTTTTGTAAATTTTGTTGGAAAAATTAGAAATTGCTGATTTACCTTTTTGACCCTTCCAACTTTTCAAAAATTGCGGTGGTGTAAAGTAGACATGTGGGAAATGTTATTTATTAACAATTTTCTGTGATATATCTTTCTGGTTTAAGGGTATAAAAATTCAAAGTTTATAAATTGTAAGATTTTCAAAATTATCAAATTTCCGATATTTTCACAACTAAAATCAAAAGATATAATATTAATTTTACCACTATCCTGAAGTACAATATATCACACAAAAATATTCTCAGAATCACCAGGATCCGTTGAAGCGTTTCAGAGTTATAACCTCAAAGTGACACTGGTCAGAAATGAAAAAATTGGCCCGATCTTAAAGGTGAAAACAGGCTCTGGCGCAAAAGGGTTAATGGCAAAATTTGAGAAAGGTTAGCTTCAGCTGACATTTCTGTAGAAGGCCAGCCTAACGCACAACTATTCTTGGCTAAGTATAATCGAAAGACAGATTAGACATATAAAATAAACTAGGGATTGATAAGGTATTAGATTCTTCTTTTAATTTTGTAAGAAGGTATTCATTTTTGTTTCATTATATTATTATTGTAACCAATTTGCAACTAGTGCAGATATTTAAAATAAGGTATTCTATAGTATAAAAAAATAATAATTCTGCACATTACTACCATTTCCAAATTCCTAAATGTATAATTTAAAAAAAGTAAAGTTTTATCATTCTCTAATTTCAGGAGCTTGCTGGAATCGTCCTTAAAGTTTGATAACTATCCTGAGAAATTTCACTTGCTGCTACACCTAGAAGAGATACAAATGGAGATTGATATCCGTAAATATGACCAAGAGGATCAGACAATGGAAAAAGATCCAAGAGACAGACGTCTTTTAATACTTCATGTAAGTGCTGTTCCCCTCCGATAAGATATTGAGCATTCTACCCATTTTGCATGGAAATCTGTATTATAAGGGGAATATCTGTGTTAACAGGTGATTTGAATGAAAGGCATATGTACGAAGAATAAAGGTTGCAATTAAGAATTTGCTTAACATTAAATATTTTTTTTTGAGAGGGAGATCTGATGTGTTGCAAAAGGGTGCAGTGTTTAAATCCAAAATTTTAGTTAACAGCCATTGGTTTCCTGTGCCTAAACAAATATCACAATAATTGAATATAAAGCATAACAATTATAAGTTGTAACGCTCAGAGTGCAAGCAATTAGTGGACCCACTGGGCCAAAGCACCGATCTCTGACCTGGTGGAGCATACCTGAATGACTACTGAGACTTCACTAAGCCACAGGTGGAGGAGATGGGCTTGCGCTGGTAGGAAGCTGCCAGGAGCAGCCCCAAGTGATCTCTGTTCCTTTGGCATTTGGCGCCAGAGTTATGGACACTGACAGTCTGTTAGGGCAGATACAGCTGGAGTGGCAGATTCGGCAAGCATGGAGGAATGCAGCAACAGGTTCAGTAGATACAGCTGGTACGGATAGTTGCCGTGGCAGTTCAGCAGATCCTGGAACACACACCGCGGTACTAATATGGCTCAGAGTAATACAGCAGCAGCACAAGGGACCTGAACACTAACAACGTAAAGACCACATTGCCCAGGCACTCCCTTAAGGGGAGGGTGCCTTAAATACCTGGAGCCTCTCAACCATGGGCTGAGAGGTACTTCCAGGTTGGGATGTAAATGTGTGTATATTATATAATATGGGAGGCAGCACTCCAATTATTACAGAAAAAGACCTATATTGGCCCATAGTGTGGGAAATGTTTCAGTTCTCTAGAGCATTTCTCAGATTAAAGTGCTAACCTCAATCCCATTGAAAATCTATCGGGTGAGCTGAAATCTGCCAATGGGAAAAAGAACCCTCAAACTTTCAAGAGCTTGCTTGAACAAACTGCAAAGGGAGACTGGGAGAAAATACCAGCTGAGAAGTGAAAGAAGCTTATAAATGGCTACAAGAAACATTTGGAGGCTGTCATCAATGCCAAAGGGTGTGCAACCAAGTATTAATTAGCGGCTCCTTTTATTGCTGCACATGCTGTTTATTTATTTTTTTAAATTGCCCCATGTAAATTGACAAACTATTTTATTGTTGTTTTACTTTGGACCATTAATTATAGTCCAGAAATAAATGGAAATGTACCGAAGTTATATACTCCAAAGATATTGTTCAATCTCTCCTATACTGGAGTGCTATTTTATCTTTCTTCTGTATTATTGTCACAGGTCCCGGGTGTAGCTGAAAACCGGCCTTCAGTATTAAAGGGAGATCACCTTTTTGTGACGAAGTCTGATGAACGCGAATTCTCTCGTAAAATTAGCTACAAAGGCTATGTACATGGTGTTGAGCTGGAAAAAGTCAAACTTGGGTTTTCTGACAAGTGAGTTTTTTAAATATTACCTAAACTTTGGCTAATGTTAAACACATTAGCAAAAATGGTCAGTTTTATTGCTAGAAATACTGGAAGTTACTTTTAAAACACAAAGTAATAAACATTCAAGACTGCTGGTATGAATGATTATCAGGATAACCTTTCTATCAAGTCCAGAGGAAAGTTGTACAACAAGCTCTAAATAGCATGTATTTTGATTTTTAAAAGCACTTCTGTATAGTACCAGTTCCAGATCCAGCCTACTCAGTCTTTGCTCTAACTTCTTCTTTGCTGTCTCAGGGTTAGTACAAACCCACACCTATCTTTCTGGGCTCCCAATTACATTTCCACTGCTGCTGAGTAGAGTTGAGCGCGGTTCGTGGTTCGTGGTTCTCCAGTTCTAGGCTCGAGTGATTTTGGGGCATGTTCTAGATCGAACTAGAACTCGAGCTTTTTGCAAAAGCTCGATAGTTCTAGAAACGTTCGAGAACGGTTCTAGCAGCAAAAAAACAGCTAAATCCTAGCTTGGTTTCTGCTGTAATAGTGTAAGTCACTCTGTGAATCACACTATTATGACATTTCAGTGTATACTGTGCGGGAACAGCGCCTTCAGATCACTGCTGTTTGTATAATGGCGATCGCCATTTTTTTTTTTTTTTTTTCTTGTCTTCCTTCCCTAAGCGCGCGCGTCTTGTGGGGCGGGCCAGCATGTCAGCCAATCCCAGACACACACACAGCTAAGTGGACTTTGAGCCAGAGAAGCAACGGCATGTGTGATAGGATGTCCATGTCACATGTCCCTGCATTATAAAACCGGACATTTTCTTCCAGGACGCCATTATCTGCCTTCTGCGTCTTTGGTGTCAGACATCACTGTCGCAGCTCCGTCCTCCTGAGTCCTATAGCCGATACAGCTGTATGCGCTGCATACACAGCGTTAGACAGCTTAGGGAGAGCACTTTATAGCAGTCCTTTTTAAGGGCTCAAACCGGCAGGGTCAGAGAGCCATAGGTGACAGGTCCTGCAAACAGCAACAGCGTCTGTGTAGCCAAGGTCAGGGATTTCCTCCCTGCATTTCACCATTAGGAGGGAATAGAAAGGCAGGCTTCCATTCCTCTACCCAGAGCACCACAATCCTGCCACTGTACCCTCTTGTCCTCTGCACACTCCAACTCATTATAACTAAGCCATTATACTAGCAAACACTCAGTGTACCTAGTGGCATCCTAAACGTGGCTATTGGACTTTGCTATAGTCCCACTAGTGCCAAGACATTTGCAGAGCGCATCTGCCTGCGTTGCACACTCCAACTCATAACTAAGCCATTATACTAGCAAACACTCAGTGTACCTAGTGGCATCCTATACGTGGCTATTGGACTTTGCTATAGTCCCACTAGTGCCAAGACATTTGCAGAGCGCATCTGCCTGCGTTGCACACTCCAACTCATAACTAAGCCATTATAGAAGCATTTTTTGCTGCCAGTTTAAGGGCCGTAGTTGCATTGTCAGGGATATTTATTCTTTATTATTCTGCTGTTAATAAAGCTAGACCACCACTGCAATCTTCACCACCTCTCAATTTTTACTACCACATTTTCAGTCCACAATCTTGTCGCAATCAACATGAGTGGCAAAATGACAGATGCTGGTGGAAAGGGGAAGAGGCGTGGTGGAAAAGGCAAAAAAGGTTTTGTCTGTGGGGAAGGTGGCAAAGCTCCATTATCATCTGCTGAAGATGGACCATCTACCAGCAAAAGTAAGATGTCTACTACTTACCGTGGACAATCCGATGTGCTCCCTTTTTTACGGACACGAACAACAGGAAGAAAGGTAGATGATGGGCAAAAAAGGAAAATGCTTGAATGGATCTCAAGTGGTCCAACAAGTGCCCTCTCAGCCACTTCAAGTACCGCATCCAAAAAACACCAGTCCTCTGAGTTGTCATCCCAATCACACTTGATTTATCCCAGCTCTGAAGTCTCCATCAGCCCTGCACAGTATGGTGGAACTGAGATGGCTGAGTCTGCAGAGCTGTTCAGTCACACTATAGCCTGGGAATCAGAGGTCTGCTCCCAAGCTACAGTGAGTGCAGAACAGGAAATGGTCTGCAGTGATGCCCAGAACCTTTGTGACTTGGATTCAGGCCGTGAGGAACAAGTTTCTGAGCATAATGTTGACCCTTTGTCACAAACTGTAACAACTGTGGTTATAGACAATGAGGAACATACTGATGAAGATGAGACGCAGATACCCGATTGGGATGACAACTTAAATATTCGGTCAGGGCAAGAAGAGGCTCGGTCTGAGGGGGAGGGGAGTGCAAACACAACAATTGATGATGAAGTTCTAGATCTCACCTACTGTCAACCCCCAGTCAGGCACTCGAGGAGGTCAACAGAGGCGGTGGAGGAGGATGCAACCGACGACGAAGTTACCTTGCGCCTTCCTGGACAGAGTCGGAGCACTGGTAGCACGTCTACAACTGCATCCTCAGCCACCACTCTGCCTATGAGCATTATTCGGGGTGGATCAACAGGTCGCATGGCCTCTAAGCCTTGCCTAGCCTGGTCCTTTTTTGACATAGAAAAAGATCGCCCAAATCATGTGAAATGTAAAATTTGTCATGATTCTCTTAGTAGAGGTCAAAACCTCAGCTGTTTGACAACTTCTTCCATGAATCGTCACATGAATAAATATCATAGGTCCCGGTGGGAAGCTCACTGTGCTGCAATGCGGCCTAGCGGAGCGAACCATCCACCGCCCGCCCCTTCCAGTGCATCCGCGCGATCTTCATCTTCTAGGACTGTGGGGACAGCTGTCACACCTGTTTTTCCACCCACAACTTCCACCACTGTAACCGCTACAGGCAGTTTGCTTGGTAGGTCGTCAGTTGGTTTGGAAGGGGAAACAAGTGAGTGTGTACAGCTCTCTCAGACATCGATAGCACCAACGTTGGATGAAGGCAACATCATGTCTCCGCCTGCACTTTCCTCACAAACCTGCATTTTTCCAGGGACACCCTACTCAACACAGTCTACACACAGCAGCCAGATCTCTGTCCCTCAGATGTGGTCAAATAAAAGGCCATTTCCTCCGACCCATGACAAAGCTAAGAGGTTGACTCTATCCCTCTGTAAGCTGTTGGCTACAGAAATGCTGCCTTTCCGCCTAGTGGACACACAGGATTTTAGAGACCTTATGTCTGTCGCTGTGCCCCAGTACCAGATGCCTAGTCGCCACTACTTCTCTAAGAAAGGTGTGCCCGCGCTACACCAGCATGTCGCACACAACATCACCGCTTCATTGAGAAACTCTGTGTGTGAACGGGTGCATTTCACCACCGATACTTGGACCAGTAAGCATGGACAGGGACGTTACATGTCGCTGACTGGGCACTGGGTAACTATGGTGATAGATGGTGAAGGGTCTGCTGCACAAGTCTTGCCATCCCCACGACTTGTGTGTCAATCCTCTGTCTGTCCAAGTTCCGCCACAGCTTCTGCATCCTCCACCTCATCTGGGTCCTCCACCTCCGCCCCAAGCCTGCCTGGTCAGGCCACCAGCATTCTCACTGCGCAGAAGGAATCACGCACGCCTCATTACTATTCTGGCAGCAGAGCGCAACGGCATCAGGCGGTCTTTAGCTTGACATGTCTTGGGAATAAGAGTCACACAGCTGAGGAGTTGTGGTCAGCTCTGCGGTCCGAGTTTAATAAATGGTTGTCTCCACTCAACCTGCAGCCTGGTAAGGCCGTGTGCGACAATGCTGCAAACCTGGGTGCGGCCCTTCGCCTGGGCAAGGTGACACACGTACCTTGTATGGCTCACGTGTTGAACCTTGTCGTCCAGCAATTTTTAACACACTATCCCGGCCTAGATGGCCTTCTGAACAGGGCACGAAAACTGTCTGCTCACTTCCGCCGTTCAAGCGCCGCAGCAGAGCGACTTGCATCGCTCCAGAAGTCTTTCGGCCTGCCGGTTCATCGCCTGAAATGCGATGTGGCGACACGCTGGAATTCAACTCTCCACATGTTACAGCGACTATGGCAGCACCGCAGAGCCCTGGTGCAATACGTCATGACGTATAGCCTGGGCCAACGAGATGCAGAGGTGGGGCAGATCACCCTGATGGAGTGGTCTCAGATCAAGGACCTATGCACCCTTCTGCACAGTTTCGACATGGCGACGAATATGTTTAGCGCTGACAATGCCATTATCAGCATGACGATTCCAGTCATTTACATGCTGGAGCACACGCTAAACACTATTCGGAGTCAGGGGGTGGGACAACATGAAGGGGAGGAACTACAGGAGGATTCATATGCGCAAGGGACAACAACATCACCAAGGTCCAGACGTTCATCATCACCAACGCAGCAGGCATGGGACCATGGGGAACAGGGATCGACAAGGGCGCATAGTAGCAGGCGAAATGTTGAGCAAGGTGCAGGAGAACATGAAGAAATGGAGGACGAACTGTCCATGGACATGGAAGACTCAGCAGATGAGGGAGACCTTGGTCAAATTTCAGTTGAAAGAGGTTGGGGGGAGATGTCAGAGGAAGAAAGAACGGTTAGCACCTCTATGCCACAAACACAGCGTGGACTTGGTCCGCATGGCTGCGCAAGACACATTAGTGCCTTTTTGTTGCACTACCTCCAACATGACAGTCGTATTGTCAAAATTAGAAGTGATGATGACTACTGGATTGCCACACTATTAGATCCCCGGTACAAGTCCAAATTTTGTGACATAATTCCAGCCATAGAAAGGGACGCACGTATGCAGGAGTATCAGCAGAAGCTGTTACTCGATCTTAGCTCGGCTTTTCCACCAAACAACCGTGCAGGTGCAGGGAGGGAATCTCCCAGTTGTAACTTGACAAACATGGGACGGTCTCGTCATCTTCAACAGTCTACCCGTACCAGTAGGACCGTATCTGGTGCTGGTAACAGCAATTTTATGGAATCTTTTCATAATTTTTTTAGACCCTCTTTTGCAAGGCCACCAGAGACAACAAGTCTGACACATACTCAACGGCTGGAGAGGATGATACAGGAGTATCTCCAAATGAACATCGATGCCATGACTTTGCAACTGGAGCCTTGCTCCTTTTGGGCTTCAAACCTAGAAAAATGGCCAGAGCTCGCAACTTACGCCTTGGAGATTTTGTCGTGTCCAGCTGCCAGCGTTGTCTCTGAACGTGTATTCAGTGCTGCTGGGTGTGTGCTGACAGATAAGCGCACGCGTCTGTCCAGTGACAATGTGGACAGACTGACGTTCATCAAAATGAACAAGTCATGGATCCAGAAGGAATTTACTACCCCTGTGTCATCCTGGGGAGAGTAAATGCTTGTTGATTTTGAATGTGCTTGATGCAAATCTAGCTGTGAAGTGTACAACTAGGGCACAAGTGCTGCCACTGAATGGGTGGGTGTGTGTGGGGCACAATTTTTGGAAAAAAAGGGAGACTCCGCTTGGAGTAACCCTTGCTTACATTGTTTTTAAAAGAAGCCAAGATGAACAAGTCATGGGTCAGCAAAGACTTTATCTACCTACCCCGGTGTCATCCTGGGGACGGATAAGAATGGCGTATTTTTGAATGTGCTTGATGCAAATCTAGCTGTGAAGTGTACAACTGGGGCCCAACTGCTGCCACTGAATGGGTGGGTGTGTGTGGGGCCCAATTTTTGGAAAAAAAGGGAGACTACGCTTGGAGTCACCTTGCGGTGTTTTACATGATTTTAGAATGGCGTGCCATGCCTATATCTGTGTGTCCTCCTCCTCTTTTTCCTTGTCCAGCTGTTTTGTTTTCGCATGAGTATATGTCCTTGTCACTTTCCCATGTGTTTGAGTTGTTTGTCACCTTTTGGACACCTTTGAGGGTGTTTTCTAGGTGTTTTACTGTGTTTGTGATTGCCTGCCATTGTTTCCTATGCAGTTCGAGTTCGGTTCGTCGAACGTTCGACGAGCCGAACTCGAACGGGACCTCCGTTCGGCGAACCGACCTCGAGCCGAACCGGGACCGGTTCGCTCATCTCTACTGCTGAGCTCCTTTTTTTCTGTTTTGCTTTCCAGGGCTTGCAGGCCCTATGTGCAATCCAAACAGCCACTTCTACTATCCAATTACTTTCATACTTCCACTGTTTCTCCATCCCACAAACCCTAATCAGTCAGTATTCTTGTGGATTCCACTCTCTTCACGCTACAAAGGCTCTTCTTACTGGAGAACTCAATTGCTGGTATTGAAAGGCAACTTCAAAACCCAGAGAGATGGGAGACTATGGGAGTACAAACGTATGATGACCTTTTTGACACATTCAGAGCAGGAATGAATGTGTCTCATGAATTCATGTCTTTTTACATCAATTAAGAGATGTGCTCCTCAGACCATACGGGGGCATCACAGCCTTGGACCAGACCCTAATCAGAGGACAATAAAACTTTCACACTGAACTGCAGCAATATTTATGGCCACAACAGTTTGTCCTCTTGCCATAGTGATAGTTCTGCTTCACATAACTTGTTTAATTTACTGCCGCATTCTATGTCCTGTTGTGTATAAATGTGACTCTTCAGATTTGTGTTATATTTAGCCTGAAGAAGAGACCTGAGTAGTCTCAAAAGCTTGCTATTATTACCATCTTTTCAGTTAGCCATTAAAAGGTATCAACCACTGAGGACTTCAGTTCTTTTAAACAATTTTTTATCTCCACTGGCTAACACGGTACAAAGATATATTTTACCTGGAGGACTCCCTGTAACTCTTCCCTGCCCAGCTGCCTATTCTCCCATTAAAAGGGATTACAATAAATCATAGCATTAACCAATGATGTAGCATAGCTAGAGTTCGATGGACCCGGTGCAAAATTTGGACCTGGACCCCCACCCCACCCTTCCCCCCACCCCCACCCCCACCCCCCGCATGTTGGTCAGATGTAGTTATACATTTAAAATTCTAAATCCTATAAAGACATAAGAGTTGCCCTCCCCATTATGTAGTAATGTCCCTCATACGGGGCTCCATCCTGCTAAATATGTCCCCCATCCTGGCATATAAAGTATGCCTTCCATCCTGGCATATGCCTTCTACTCTGGTAAGTTTGTCCTCCATCCTTGTATATATGTCCCTCATCCTGATATGTTTATATCTCCCATCCTGCTATCTCCAGGTATCTACTGTCGTCCTCCTGGGGCTCTTCTGGTATATCCTGTCCCCCACCTGGGTTCCCTCTAGTATATTCTGTCCCAATCGGGTATATACTGTCCCCCTCCTGGTCCATACTGTCTCCTTCCTTGGACCCTCCTGGTATATATGTTCCCATTCTGGTAAATATGTCTCCGTTGTGTCGAATGCAAAAAAATAAAAAAATAATAATTGTACTCTATCTCCCCGCCTCCAATGTTGTGTGGCATCCTCCTGTGTAGCCAGTGCACAGTGGCCGGCAGCTTTCATCAGGGATTGGTGCGATGGCAACGCATTATGATATTTGTCATGTATTTCCCTCGGTTATTGGGACGTAGATGAAGGCTGCTGGTTTGTTTGGCTGCAGTGTGCAGCGCAGTACAGGCACACGACAGGTCTCTGCGCTGTGATGCATTTCACCTGGATGTGCGCCCTGAGGCGCACCTGGGCCCAGTCACTGTCACAATCCCTGCAACTGCGATCATTCCGCCCCTGGAATTAATAATAAAGATCACAATACTTTGTATTAGTGTTATGTAATAGTATATCACGCAGTAACCTACAAAAAAAGCATTATATCATAACTAAAAAAACGCTTCATGAAGTGTCGGCCATATCCACTCCTCTACAACATAATGGGTCCGATTCATCAAAACTAACATTGCGCACGCTTGTCTTGATGAAGGGGTGTACTGTTGGAGACACACTCCAGCTTCATGAAGAGGTACACTTCTCTTCATAAATCTCTCTCCAATTAGGTACTGGTGCGAAATTTATATACAGTATAATCTGAAAAAAATTCCATCAATTATATAGATCAAATGAAAGGGTAAACTTCAGGACAATGTGATTGTTACTTAAAAATTATTTTTGGATTCTCCTTCTTCTTTTTTTTTTTTTTTTTTTTTTAAAATACAAAAGTTAATTGTATTACCAAAATAAAATTAAAGACAAGGAAAGGATATCCCAATGGGTGATACTACTAAGCCCAGCCAATATTTTAAGGCAACATTGGGTGATGAGGAAGAGTAAGAAGACTTGTTTTTCTGTGCTACCCATGGGACTCCCAATGCTACACCGGGGACGCTCAACCCCACCTTCATGTCTGTCCAACATGGATGGGCTGGAGAGGAGGAGGAGGTGGTGGAGGAGGAGGCAGCTAGTCAGTATGAGGAGAGGATGGGTATTTGTCCTCCTGGTGGGGACACAGAACCTTGACTCTTTGCAGCTTGGCCCACATGGCAAAGTTCATGTGTAAAAGTGTCTGTGACAAGATCCTCGCAGGATACACCTTTTATCCAACAAGCTATACTGGTTGACCACCTTTCTGGACTCTCGGTACAAGGAGAAATTTCCTTCTCTCCTTTTGGAGTCACCGAAGGGTTGCACAATGGAGTCCTTCCAGAGGGTCGTTGTAGATCAGTTGATGAAAACCTCTCCCTCAGACAACACTGGCAGCAGAGTTACCGGCTCTTTTCAACACTAAGGTTTAATGGGGAAAGACGCCAACACCAGGTCCAACAGAGGTGAGGGGAAAATATTCACAATCTGGGCCATTTTCAATAAACGTTGACATCAGCAAGGGCTATCTGTGCCTGTAACAATGCCAAGGAGGGAAAAGTTGCACATCATGGTCAAGGGGTACTTAAGTGACCATACATGTGTCCTTCCTGATGCTTCAGATCCCTTTAATTATTGGGTGTCCAAGCTGAACACTTGGCCTCACCTCTCCTTATACACCTTGGAGGTGCTGACCTGCCCGGCTGCTAGTGCGATATCAGAGCGTGTTTTCAGTTCTGCTGGGGCAATCATCACTGATAGGTGCTCACGCCTCTCCACAGAAGATGCAGACAGACTTAAGCTGGTGTCGCACTAAGCGACAGCGACAACGACGTCGCTGTTACGTCACCATTTTCGGTGACGTAACAGCGACCTTGTAAGTCGCTGTTATGATCGCTGCTTAGCTGTCAAACACAGCAGAAGCAGCGATCATAACGTCGCTGTGCTACATGTGCAGAGAGCAGGGAGCCGCGCTTAGCGCTGGCTCCTTGCTCTCCTAGGTACAGTACACATCGGGTTAATTAACCCGATGTGTGCTGCAGCTACATGTCACAGTGCAGAGAGCAGGGAGCCGCGCGCACTGCTTAGCGCTGGCTCCTTGCTCTCCTTGCTACAGTATACATCGGGTTAATTACCCGATGCATACTGCAGCCACATGTCACAGTGCAGGAGCCGGCACTGGCAGCAAGAGCGGAGGCTGGTAACCAGCGTAAACATCGGGTAACCAGGGAAAGGTCTTCCCTTGGTTACCCGATGTTTACGCTGGTTACAGCTTACCGCAGCTGCCAGTGCCGGCTCCTGATCGCTTCATTTCGTCGCTCTCTCGCTGTCACACACAGCGATGTGTGTGTCACAGCGGGAGAGTGACGACCAAAAAATGAAGCTGGACATTCAGCAACGACCGGCGACCTCACAGCAGGGGCCAGGTCGTTGCTGGATGTCACACACAGCGACAGCGACGGGACGTCGCTGCAACGTCACCGAAAATGGTGACGTAGCAGCGACGTCGTTGTCGTCGTCGTTGTGTGACACCAGCTTTACTCTGCAGAAATCCAGTCCTTACTTAATTTAATCACAGTTTGCAATCCCTACAGATGAGAGCAAGCCAAACTAAATTGTACCAAAATGTTCATTTTTGGCTACTGCTGTTAACATCCACCCCTTCCCATATAAAGACTTTCTTTCCTGCGTCAAACATGACTCGACCCATAGGGCTAATTTTTTTAAACAATGCACATCTGTTTGGTATCTGCATCCGTATCGATCTGTATACAGGCTGTTTTACATCCATGTGCTTTGTTTTTTTTGTGGGTTTTTTTTTTTTGCGAACCACAAAAGGAGGGTTACATACAGTCAAAAGCTAGAAAGATAGAAAGACATAATGTCCCACTCCACTGCAATTTGTAATTTTTCATCCTTTGTGCCTTTTTTTTGTGGCACTAAAGGGTGTTTTAGTTTTTTGTTGTTAGTCACAAATTATTTTGCCCAAGAAACATGGTGTCGTCCCCCCCCCCCATCTATTTTTTTTTTTTGTACACAGCTGAGGTGAAGCAGACTATATGGCTTACAGCCCTACCTTGGCCGGTAATGCAAGACAGAGGGCACCCCAAACTGTTATTTTAAATTAAATGATTTACAACAAAAAAGTGCCCGCCCCCCTCCCCCCAATTTGGATCACCAGTCAAGGTACAGTGGACAGCTGTGGTCTGGTATTCTCAGACTAGAGAGGTTCGCTGTTATTGGAAAGTCCCCAGCCTAAAAATAGCAGGCCGCAGCCACCCCAGAAGTGGCGCATCCATTATCTGCTCCAATCCTGGCGCTTCGCCCCAGCTTATCCTATTGTGCTGGTGTGGTGGCAAACTGGGTAATATATGGAGTTGATACCAGCTGTGTAATGTCACCTGGAATTAGTGATGTCGCGGCATCTATCAGATACTCGACAGCACTAACCTAGTCAGTAGTAGTTTCAAAAAAAAAAAGAAAAAGTGGACAAAAATTTTATTTGGGGGGGGGGGAACCAAACTCCCCAATACATTCCATCTTTCACCAAGTTATTGAAAAGAAAAAACAAATCCTGGTCCGGCGTAATCCAATAAGGGGGTCCCACAACGACCATACTCGCTGTCCCAGTCAATGAAAAACAGAATGTTCCCCATTGGCTGGGAGAGCAGTGCAGTGACCTGAGCTAGCATAATTAGGTCAGGCCAGGTGATTGCAGGCCATATCGAGCGCCGTCATGAGGTTAGCCGAATTCATTACCTGCAGTGATTAACTCCGCTGAATTCATGATGTCAGCTCTCGTCAGAGTTCCATGGCCGCCGCGTTCTCACGTGAACTGTGCCGTGAGCTGTGACATCACTGCTAATAAGTCTCGGGCCGCCCTCGAGACTTGATGTGAAAACGTGGTGTCATGGAAGTCAGTGACTAAAACTGTTGACACAAGTTCAGCGGAGATAATCACAGCAGGTATTGATCTGAGCTAACCTCCTGATGTCGGTGCTAGTCATCCCACAGCTGCTCGCACACTGCTGTGTGAGTCACTGTAGGGCTGGCTAGGGCAGTGCGACATACACTGTAGGGGTACCGATAGACTGAAGCCACATTTAACCCAGGAACACATACCTGGGGCCTCGCAGGCCTGCTAGGTCACTTGTTTTCTATGGTAGATTTCTATGGTTGCGCATTCTAGGGTTAAGTTTTTTTCATGTGGCTTCCAGGGATCCCAGAAACCATATGTGAGTGAGAAATACATGCAGGCATATTCTCCAGGCTCCCCCCATTCAGTTTCATCTTTTTCCATCCATATCAGCCTTTTTCTCAGGCCCCCAGACTTCTTTGTTGGGTCCAGCAGAAAATTACTCGCATTTCCCATTGACTTGCATTGCACTCACTATTTGGAACTGTGATGCCCTGGCCTATCAGGTCGTCACAGGGTATTGTACAATCTGCCCTTCTGTGTAATATCCACCTCCTCCTTGGTTACGGGTCCCTAACCAATGGTGTTGCCAAAACCAGCTAATCAAAATCCTAGGAACACTCTGCACCACACCCAGCAGAGACACCAGTGGACGGCCCGAGTGGAATAGGGTCACCCACGTGGGGGGTTGGTTTAGGGGAGGTCAGGAGTGTCAGGAGTCAGAGTAAGGTAGAGTGTAGTGTTGGAAGTGAAAGAGAGAGGAGGTCAGGAACTGGGCTCCTTGGAAGTAATAGGTACCAGACTTTGGTCTGGGCCTGGTAGGAGCTGGACCCCCGGTCGCAGGGGATCGTTAAAAGGGGCACGGCATTGTCGTGGAGGACAGCCGGCGGCCTTGTACCATCACCGGGCTGGGACAAGGGCATGACAGCGTACGTAGACCCTAGGTCAGGGAGTAGATTCAGGCAACCTGTCAATTAACCCGACGAGAACGGAGCCTTCAAGATCCGCTCTCCACCCGCTCCAAAATCGGGGTACTAGCCCAACGAGGGGGATAGGACTTTCCATACATACGGTCCAAGAAATCTCAAGCGTGAACCCTTAGAGCAAGCTTCATAAGTTAGCTTTACTGGGGAGCGGGACCCGACTAGTTTCAAGCTAGAGGGACCAACTAGAAGAGAACAAGGTGCCAGATCAACAGGCAACACCAGCAGAAATAGGACCCAAAACATGCTTCCCCCCTCAGCGGCAGCGGTGTCCAGAACTTTGGTTTACTACAGTTGTCGGTGTCAGCGTTATTGAACTGAGTGAGTACGCAAGTGACCCTTACCTCCCCAACGGCACAACCCTGTCACCATCACTGAGTCCCGGGGCATCCCCCCTACCCGTGGAGGGGTTAAACACCTGGCTGCCCACTCCATCGCCACCTGGTACTCCCAGCTGCAGCGGTGGTACTCTACCTTACCACACACCACGGGTGGCGTCACGAACTCTCAATACACCATCCCCTGTAAATACCCCTCCTCTTTCGAGTGGCCGTGCGACACCCCCCCCCCCCCCCCCGGGTCCGGACTCCTCTCGAGCTACCGTGGATCTGAGCAGCCCTTCTGCTGACTACGGGGGCGGCACAAAACGAATACGCGAGTATTACAAAGTACTTACGAGTGTAGCGATTACAAATATTACGGTAGTTGCTCATCTTTATTGATCTCCCATTTTCCATTTTTTTTTTTTTTTTTTTTTTTTTTTTTTTGGGTAGTCTCATCATTAGAAAATGTAGAACAAAAAGTGGTATGATAAGATGATAGTGGGTCCAATTCATCAAGACCGACATTGTTCACGCTGGTTTTGATGAAGGGGGTTAGTTGGTGGAGTCAGTTGTTCCTGATTCATGAGGGGTACTCCTCTTTATGAATCTTCACTACCCTGAAGTGTGACAGGCGCCTCCATGTGCTACGCCATAAATCTCGCTCCAGTCCGGTACAGGAGCAAGTTGTGTACAGAACGCCACAGGTCGTCATAAATTAGATTAGCTATAGCATCCTGACCCAGCTTTGTCCATTATCTTGGAGTTGATAGAAAATTCAAATTTTAAAAATTGCAAAACTTACACACAACTCTGAGCTGCATCTAAATTTTGCAATTTTCAAAGCTGCTATGCCAGAATTCTGGCATGAAAACTTTGATGAATTGGGGCCATTGTATTACTTGAAGTCTCTCCATAGAGACCTTCAGAAATGGGTAGATATGACTGAGCATTATGAGAAGCCGGATCTGGGAATCTAAACGGAATCTTCAATGTGTGCATACCAACATACGGATTTGGCTTGCTATATTATTCAAAGAAAAGAAAATTTAACCCAGGCAAGGAAAACCCCTTTGACATAGCAAATAATTCCTTCATCATACCTCTGGCATATAAGTTTTTACAGTCCTAAAAAGTACAACCCCTGGCAAAAAGTATGGACTCACCTGGCTCTGTTCATTCAGTTGTTTACTTTTGTTTAAAAAAAAAAAAAGCAGATCAGACAGGGCACAAAACTAAGTCATTTCAAATGGCAACTTTCTGGCTTTAATAAACACTAAAAAAAATCATGAAAAAATGTGCTAGCCAGTAACTGTTACTTTTCAAGACCAAACTGGGAAAAAAATATGGAATCATGAAAAACAAACAGAAGAACACTGCAATACATTACTAGTATTTTGTTGCACCACCTCTGGATTTAATAACAGCTTGCAGTCTCTGATGCATGGACTTAATGAGTGACAAACAGTACTCTTCATCAATCTGGCTCCAACTTTCTCTGATTGCTGTTGCCAGATCAGCTTTGCAGGTTGGAGACTTGTCATCGACCATTTTCTTCAACTTCCACCAAATATTTTCAATTGGATTGAGATCCGGACTATTTGCAGGCCATGTCATTGACCTTATGTGTCTTCTTTCAAGGAATGTTTTCACAGTTTTTGCTCTATGGCAGGATGTATTATCATCTTGATAAATTATTTTGTCATCCCAAAACATCCTTTCAATTGATGGGATAAGAAAAGTGTCCAAAATTTCAATGTAAACTTGGGCATTTATTGAAGATGTAATGACAGCCATCTCCCCCTACCTTTACCTGAGATTCAGTCCCATATCATCAATGACTGTGGAAATGTACATGTTCTCTGCAGGCAGTCATCTTTTTGTTTTAGCTTTTCTGTATGTAAATCCCATTTCCTTTAGGCGGTTTTACAGTTCGGTCACACACATTAACTCCAGTTTCCTCCTATTCGTTCCTCATTTGTTTTGTTGTGCATTTCCTGTTTTGGAGATCTATTGCTTTTAAGTTTGCTGTCTTGACGCTTTGATTGCCTTTAACAACCTTCCCATGTTGTTTGTATTTGGTCCAGATTTTAGACACAGCTGACTGTGAACAACATCTTTTACAACATTGCGTGATGATTTTCCCTCTTTTTAAGAGTTTGATAATCTCCTTTGTTTCAATTGACATCTCCCGTGTTGGAGCCATGATTCATGTCTGTCCACTTGGTGCAATAGCTCTCCAAGGTGTGATCACTCTTTTTTTTTTTTTTTTTTTTGATGCAGACTAACAAGCAGATCTTATTTAATGCAGGTTTTAGTTTTGGAAATGACAATTTACAGGGTGAGTTTTCCCCGGTTTGGTCTTCACAAGTAACAGTTACTGGCTAGCACATTATGTTTTCATGATTTTTTTTTTTTTTTTGTGTTTCTTAAAGCCAGAAAGTTGACATTAGAAATGACTTGAGTTTTGTACCATGTCTGTGATCTGCTTTTTTTTTTAAACAAAAGTAAATAACTGAATGAACATCCTCAGCCAGGTGAGTCCATAATTTTTGCCAGGGATTGTATGTCGATTGCTCTGTCATCTTGGCCTATTCCAAGTGACTTGTATGTGGAACATCAGTGTTATATTTTTTTTTTTCTTTATTTATTAGACTTGTGCAGAACTTTTTCCCGGGAATGAAGTTTGATGTAACATTTACATTTAACCGCATGCCGCTGAAGGTCCAACACAGGGCAGTCGATTTGGCCAAGAAGAAGAATCTGAACGAATGTCTATTTCCAACTGGATCACGCCAACAAAGCATTATCAATACAGAAGGGCTGAGGTAATCCCTGTCTACAATTCTATGAAAAACACATTGGATCATGTAATGTTAAAAATGGGTTAACAGCAGGACAACACAATTCCATATGCCTCATTCTGCATTTTCTTACTGTGATGATTCAAAACAACTGGCAAATATTGGGATGTATGTACACCTCATGGGTCCTGGGTAAAAAAAAAAAATTGGTTGCATAGAGAATCTTCATAGTTTTTTTTTTTTTTTTTTTTTTTTTTTTTTATTTGTTACGTTTTTTAGGATGTCTTGAAATAACGGTCTTGTACATTGTACCGTTATTTTGTTGTAATATATATGGATTACTTTATCTTTTATTAGGCTATTTGACCGTAAGCTTGAGGATAATAAAGAACAGTATATGGCTGTAAAGAGTATAGTAAGTGGATTATCTAGACCAGCTCCCTACCTCATATTTGGCCCACCAGGGACTGGAAAAACCGTAACTTTGGTTGAAGCTATCAAGCAGGTAAATGTTCTAAAATCTCTTATATTCATATTTCAGCTTGTAGGGTATGACAGTACATTGAGGGAAAGGCAGGGTTGGCCATTATTCCTGAAAGATCGCAATTTTCATACCCATGATCTCACTTGATTAGGCCTGTCTTAAATCTTTGAAACCCTCATGATTTTAACCTGTAAAATTAAACCGGCTTTACAGGAAACCGGTCACCATTTTTGTACCTTTTTTTTCTATATAGCTTTCCCATCATATTTTAAAGCATGTAAATGAGGTTGCTACAACCCCTTTAAACCTTCACCAGTGCCCCTGCATACCTCTGTAAAAGTTGTTTTTTTGTTTTTTTTTTGCAAATTGCGAAGTGCGGTCTGATCGGCGACTCCGTACCGCCTCAGCATCTCTTTAGTCTAGGAAAATACTACCTCTTCTATGTTGATGATGTCTCCTACAGTGGCATGTAAGAGTATGGGCACCTCTGGTCCAAATTACTGTTATTGTGAACAGTTAAGCAAATTCAAGATGAAATGATCTCTAAAAGGTATACAGTTTAAAGATGACACATTTCCTTTGTATTTTAGAGGAAAAAATTAAAATTTAACAAAAGAAAAAAATGGGATGATGCAATGGGACCCTACATGGTTAGTACCTAGTGGCAGCCTTTTTGACAAGTATCACAGCTTGTAAATGCTTTTTGAAGCCTGATAAGTCTTTCAATTTTTGTTTGAGGGATTTTTATCTATTCTTCCTTGGAAACGTCTTCCAGTTCCGTGAGATTCCTGGGTTGTCTTGCATGCACTGGTCTTTAGGTCTAGCCGTAGATTTTCAATGATGCTCAGATCAGGGGATTATGAGGCAATTGTAAAACCTTCAGCTTGTGCCTTTTGGAGGTAGTCTATTGTGGATTTTTTTGTATGTTTTACAATCATTATCCATTTGTAGAAGCCATCCTCTTCAATTTCAGCTTTTTTTTACTGATGGTGTTAGGTTTGCATCAAGAATTTGTTGAAATTTAATTGAATCCATTCTTCTTTTACCTGTGCAATGTTCCTTGTGCCACTGGCTGCAACAAAATCGCAAAGCCTGATTGATCCACCCCATACTTAATAATTGGTCAATATGTCCTTTCCCTGAAATTCAGTGCCCTTTTTTCTCCACATATAACTTTTGATCATTTGTAGCAAAAGATTACTATTTCAACTTCACCGGTCCACATGACTTGTTTCAAAAGTGCATCAATGTTGTTTAGATGTTCCTTTGCATACTTCTGACACTGAATTTTATGGTGAGGACGCAGGAGAGGTTTTCTTCTGATGCTTCCTCCATGAAGGACATATTTGTGCTGATATCTCTGAACTGTAAAACAATGTGTTGTGGGTGGGGGACAGACCGCGGCAGGGGGGCTGCTCAAAACACTTGGATCCGGGGTCGTTGCGGTGGCTCGAGGGGAAGCCGGATCCGGGCCTGAGCACCCGTCCGTTGCCCGCAAGTGAAAAAGGGGGTTAAAAGCATATAGGGAAGGTTTGTCAGTGATGCCACCCGTGGTGTGCGGTGATTTTGGTGGCACCGCCGCTGCTGCTGGAGATGGTGCTCGGGCCTGATGGAGTGGGGCAGCTGGATGTTATCCCCCCCACGGGTAGGGGAGGTGTTAACCCGGGACCCCGATACAGGTGGGATGGTGTGGCGGAATGCAATCTGCAGGGTTGGACTGGCTGGTGTTGGTGTACTCACACACAGTTTCCAAAATAACTTCACACAGAGTTCAGATGGTAAACCAAATCACCAGCAGCTGGTAGCCTTTGGAGGGGGGTGTTTGGATCCCACACCCAGTATTGTAGAACAGGAGCCCTTCCACCTGCACTTTGTGTTTTGTCTTTTTCTGTAACCACTCCGTGTGAAACTGGGAAGTCCACTCCCGGTGTTACTGTCTTTTGGGAGCTGTGGCCCGCGAGTACTGACCCGTGGGATCTTAGCAGGCAATTGAGGAGCCCTATCCCCCTCGTTGGGCTTCTGTCTCGCTCTTATCTGGGCCTCTGTGGGATGAGACCTGAAATCTTGTTCCCGGCTGGTCAATTGGTAAGGGGCTTAAAGCTGCTCCTCACCCTAGGGTCCAGGTACCCTGTCTGTGCACGGCTCCAGACCGGATTCCCGCTGTCGATACCGGTGGGCTACAACCCTGCCCTGGTTCACTTAAGGTCTCCCGCGACCGGATCTCCATCACCTGTGGCCCTGTCTACAGACTGCCACCTAGTCCTCTGTCCAGTCGTCCGGCAACTCAGGAGCTCCTACTTCACCGTCCTCCTCCACTCCCGACTGTCAACTCTCTCTTTTCAACCATCACTCTGACTGAAACTCTAAATGTCTTTCTATGGCCCCTCCTAGAACACCTCAGAACCCCTAGGTGTTCGTCGCCATCCACTTGGCCCCGCCCACTGGTGTGTCCCTATTGTAATAGTGGGGTGTCTGGGTTTTGATGGCTGGTGTTTGTACCTAGATGGGGATTGTGATGGAGGACTAAGGAGAGACTCCTGCACCTAGAAGAGGGGTGCAGTCATCTGTGACACCCTGATTTTGTCAGGGCGTCTCAAATGCACCACAGCTCTAGTCTAATCGCGGCTTTGCACGTTGCAACATCGCACGTGTGATGTCAGTGGGGTCAAATCGAAAGTGACGCACATCCGGCGTCACTTTCGACATCGTAGTGTGTAAATCCTAGATGATACGATTAACGAGCGCAAAAGCGTCGTTATCGGATCATCGGTGTATTCTCCGACATTTCCATAATGCCGGTGCAGAAACAGGTAAGATGTTGTTCCTCGTTCCTGCGGCAGCACACATCGCTGTGTGTAAAGCCGCAGGAGCGAGGAATATCTCCTACCTGCCTCCCGGCTGCAATGAGAAGGAAGGAGGTGGGCGGGATGTTTACATCCTGCTCATCTCCGCCCCTCCGCCGCTATTGGCCGCCTGCCGTTTGACGTCGCTATGACGCCGCACGACCCGCCCCCTTAGGAAGGAGGTGGGTCGCCAGCCAGAGCGATGGTCGCAGGGCAGGTGAGTGCATGTGAAGCTGGCGTAGCGATAATTTTCGCTACACCAGCTATCACAAGATATCGTACCTGCGATGGGGGCGGGGACTATCGCGTGCGACATCGCAGCATCGGCTTGCGATGTCTCAACGTGCAAAGCCCGCCTAAATCTTCCTGAAGGTCTTTTGCAGTCAAGCAGAGGATTTGTCTGTCTAGCAATCCTAAGAGAAGCTTTCACAGAATGTTTGTTTGGTCTTCCAGACCTTATCTTGACCTCTACTGTTCCTGTTTACTGTCATATCTGATTTTGAACTGAGAAAAGGGCAACTTGAAAACATTTTACTATCTCCTTTTTAGCCTTCGCCTGCTTTGTGGGCCTTAATCGTTTTCAGAGTTCTAGGCAGCTGCTTAGAAGAACACATGGCTGCTGGTTTTTGGTACAAGGTTAGAGGAGGATGGGTTTTTATAAAGCTGTAAAATTTTAATCACTTGGCTTTTCCTATCGATGATGGGGAACAAAACATAACCCCCAACAGGCTAATTAACATCTGAAACCTTGGTCAAAGTTATCAGAGCACATAAATCTCAAACTGTGCCCAAAATTTTGCATCAACCCATTTATTTATTTATTTATTTTGCATAAAATACAAAGGAAATGTGGCATCTTTTAACTTCATGCTTTTCTTAAATCCATTTCATTTTCAGTTTGCTTAACTGTTCACAATAACAGTAATTTTGACCAGGTGCCCAAACGTTTACATGCCACTGTATATCATTCACACAGTGCTTGAATTCTCACGACATTGAATCAGAGACCTGTGCAGGTGCGTCTTGCTCTACACAGCCAGTAGTGCATCAGAGAGCTGATGACCAAGAATTTAAGCTAGTAGATACATACTACAGGACTTTGCTCTGCCCTAGGGTAGAGTGAGGTCTGCCTGCACAGGTTTCTGATTCAACTGTGCAAGCCCAAAACCTGGAACACTGTGTGCATAATGTAGGAGATGTCATCCTCTTCCATCAAGTTAGAAGAAGCGGTATATACTGGGACTTTAAAAGATGTCGAGCAATCTCCGGAGTCAACATTCGGACTGGAGTATAAAAATTGCATGCCGTGTGAGACAAGACATTTTGAGGGGTATGCAAGGCATGGATGGGATTGTAGGATCCCTATTTACATGATTTAAAAGGTGATTAGAGGAGTTTCTAAGGTGTAAAATTGGTAACAGGTTATCTTTTTAAAGGGAACCTGTCACCAGATTTGGCGACTATAAGCTGCGGCCACCACCAGTGGCTTTTATATACAGCATTCTAACATGCGGTGTAGAACGTAAAAATCACTTTATAATACTCACCTAAGGGGCGTTGCGGTGCAGACTGGTCGGATGAGTGTCTCCTTTCTCCGGTATCGGCGTTTCCTTTTTTGGCCATCTTTGTCCTCCTTCTTCTGAAGCCTGGGTGCATGATGGGTCCTACGTCATGCACATGAGCCGGCATTGAAGTCCTGCACGGGCGCACTGCAATACTTTGATCTGCCCTGCTCAGGGCAGAATAAAGTGCGCCTGTGCAGGTCCCCAGTGTTGGTTTGTGTGGATTAAGTAGGACGCATCATGCACCCAGGCTTAAGAAGGAGGAGGACGTAGATAGCCGAAAAAGGAGGCGCTGATACCGGAGAACAGAAATACCCATCCAACCAGTTTGCATCGCAACGCCCCTTAGGTTAGTAATATAAAGTGACTTATGTTCTACACAGCGGCCTGGGCTCTTATATACAGCCTGTTAGAATGCTGGTGGTTGCCGCAGCTTATAGGCCCCAAATCTGGTGACAGGTTCCCTTTTAACTGTGCAGTGATTTGTCAAAATATTTTGAGACTTGCACAGATTTTGGTTTAACAAATTTTGGCTTTCGAGATATTTACGTCAGACGTTTCTGTGTTTGCTGAAGTGCATTTAATCAGTTTTTAACATTTATCAACAAATACATCAAGTTTATGGAATTCACTCTGGCATGGTGAATATCAACTACTGGACAAAATGCGGAATGATGACAACTAGTGATTGGCAGACTAGGACTGTATAAAAGTCCGGATCTGCGTGGTTTCAAAGGTACCTGAGTGTTGGACCCGGGATTCCAGATATTGTTCCAGATCCGACACTCCAGGAAATTTTCAAAAAAAAAAAAAAGGAAAAAATAAGAATAAAGCAAGCGCTTCATACTTACGAAGCCTCCGGCAAAGCTATAACTACTCCCGCAGCCTCTCCTTCACTTCTGGGTCACTCATCATTGCTCATCCAGATGTACTGCTTTCCCCGCCCACTGGCCGTCCTGGCGTCTGTGATTGGTTGCAATCAGATGTGCCCCCAGCCTGTGTGACAGCGATAAAAATAAATAAAACAATTGGCATAGGGTCCCCCCCATATTATGATACCAGCACAGATAAAGCCTACCGCTACAGGCTGCAACCTAGAGCGTGCACCTATCTTGGCTGTGTATCCAAATAAGAGGAACTGCATGCGGCTTTTCTTCTTTTTAGCGCTCTTTTCCACTCGCAATTTCCTGGTGCGAGTGCGATCCGATAAAAAAAATCAGATTGCACTCGCACCAGTGTTAACAGGACAGAGGAAACTGTCTCATTGATTGTTTTTTCCTCCACACGAATCGGGCGCTCAGTTCAATTGCAGCATGCTGCGTTTTGCACAGAGACTCTGCTCACGTATGTGTAAAATCACACTGCACTCGCATGTTATGTGACTGCAGTGCAGTGCACGCAGAGACAGACAACGGAGGAGATGGGAGAAAGTGCTCCCTCTATCTTCTCCGTAGCTGTGATGCGATCTCAAGATAGCATCACAGTCGCATGACCCTCGGCTGACACCTGCAGCAGAGGATCACTAGCATATCGCTTCCAATGCTCTCGTATCGGAAGCAGTACACAAATGGAAAAGAGCCCGTAGTCTACGTCTCCTTCGTCTTCAGTCTCCCAATTGTGATACTCCGCTATGATAAAGCCCAAGAGTTGGGGGCTGGTATTCTCAGGCTAGGGAGGTCCATTGTTATTGGTCCACCTCCCCAGCCTAAAAATAGCAGCCTGCAGCCGCCCAGGATTGTCGCATCCATTAGATGCCACAATCCCTGCACTTTACCTGGCTCCTCCTGATTTGCGTGGGTGCGTTGGCAATCAGGGTAATAAGGAGTTAATGACTGTGCACAACTGTCATCAAGCCCAACATTAGTGATGGGTAGAGGTCTATGAGATGCCCCCCCCATCACTAATACTAGAAGTAAAAAGAAATAAACACAGAGAAAAATCCTTTATTTGAAATAAAATACAGCACTCTTTCCCCTCTTTATTAACCCCCAAAAGACCCTTGAAGTTCCGCCGTAATCCTCATGACGTCCCGAGACTGTCCTGGCTTTGCTATATCCGAGCCTGAAGAGACTGAAAACATGTCTGGTCTCTCCAGGCTCTGGGAAACATTGACAAGGAACACCTGACTGGCAGCAGTGACATCACTCAGTTCACTGGAGGTCATACCTGGGTTCACACGGTGTGACCTTTTGGTGACCTGAAGAACTCTGGCTGAAAGTGTGGCGCCATGCCCACACCACACTAGCCCTTTTAAGTGACCATGCCGGTTGGGCGGTCTTTAAACCACAGTGTGATAGTCATGTCACCAGATGTCATACCGAGTGAAAATGGGTATGACCTGCGGTGAACTGAATGACATCACAGCTGACATTTGGGTCCTCCTTGTCAGTGTTTCTCGGAGCTTGGAGAGATTAGCTATGTTTTCAGTCTGGAAAGGCAGGAAAAGTCCTGAAATTGAATGGGAAGATGCATTTCTGAAACACTGGTTGCTTCTGGGAACAATGTTGTCAGAGTATTACGCCACTTTGACATTTGGTCCCTCGGCTATTTGTGATAACCAGTGCAGGTAAAGCAGACAACTGTGTGCTTTATCCTGGCAGCTTATCAAAAATGGAGGCTACCCTAAAATGGGTTTTTTTTTTTGTTTTTTTTTTCTCATTACTTAAAGAAAAAAAAAAAGTGGGCTAACCAGCTCAAAAAAAAGCATACAACTGGGGACTGGTATTCTCAGGCTGGGAAGGCCAATGGTTTTTGGGCCCTCCTGTCATGGTGTTTGGACGTAGCAGGGGACCATGGCTCCTAGACTGGCTGATAGACTAGGGGGGCCGTAGCTATCACTGATCTTAGAGATACCTCTACAGGTGAGTCTGTCTGGGCTGCCTTCCTGTCCCTGCTCCTGCTCAGCCCTGATCTAATACCACCTCTCAACTACCCCAGGGGAGGGGCAGGACAGAAGTGGTTAAACCCACAGAAATAAAGAGAGGGTAAACACAAACTCTATTACACAGCATGCTCACACAGAAGTATGAAACAACAAGACATAGGGAGGAAACTACAAGGCAACAAGTAAACTCCACAAGAACTCCATGCATAAAAGCAATACAGTCACCAGTAAACTGGGAGACAACAGCTCACAAACCAATATTGCATAAAACTATAGTCTGCATGGGCAGACAGATTCCACCATCTTACAAAGAGCAAACTTGACATGTCTCCAACATTTGGTCCCAGAAGCAACTAACAGGCTAGCAGAATTAAGTTCTTGCTAACCTGACCAAAAACGAGTATACAGCTAGTCGATACCTGAGTCAGTCTGTTAAGCTCAGAGACCACTTTGGGTGGAGTGTCAGAATCTGTCATGTAAACAGGATTTGATGCCGCCATGAAACGTGGCAAGTTTTGAGCAAAACTCTGTGACACCTCACCAGCCTAAAAATAGTAGCTAGCAGCTGCTCAACAATTGGTGCATCCATTAGATGTGCAAATTGTTGCGCTTTACTTAGCTCATCCCGATTTTATCTGATGCAGTGGCAATTGGGGTAATATATGGGGTTGATGTCAGATGGTATTTGTCAAAAATCACAGCTGCCATCAAACCCTGGGTTAGTAATGGATTGTATCCCAGGAGCAGCAGTGACCGGTCGTGTTTTCCATCACTGCAGCTTCTGGCTGTAGCAGACCCAGGATCATTGTGTGACATCATGTCAATTGCGCCGGACTGTGGGGGTCTTTTTGTGGTGAATTGTTGAAAGATGGTGTTGTGTTTTTTTTTTTTTTTTTTTTTTTTTTTAATTTTATTTAAAATAAAGTGTGTGTGTGTGTGTGTGTGTGTGTGTGTGTCTCTCTCTCATATATGCCTCTCTATTATCAACCCAGGGCCTGATGGCAGCTGTGATGTTTTTACAAATTACAGCTGACATCAACCCCGTATATTACTCCAATTTATCACCACAACAATGCCATCGGGATGAGCTGGGTCAAGAGCCACAATTGGCATATCTATTGGATGTGCCAATTGTGATGCGGCTGCAGGCAGCTATTTTCATGCTTAGGAGGGCCTAACAACCATGAACCCTGCCAGCCTGAGTATACCAATCCCCAGCTTTCTGCTGTATCTGCACTAGTTAACAAAAATTGGCAGAAGCCCATGTTGTGTGGTGTTGCGTGTTTTTTTTTTGTTTTTGTTTTTTTTTCTTTGTCCTTTAAAAAAAAACTGTTGTGGGGAGCCTCTATTTTTTTTGAAAACCAGCCAAGATAATGCACACCGCTACGGCCATCTTCCTTGTTTGGCTAGAATCCGACCGCTGACACATTTTAAACACAATTTAAAGTGTACATTTTGTTAGTGAGTGCCACTTTTTTTTTTTTTTTTTTTTTTCATCATATAGGGTGAGTTCTGAGCCTGACCTCAGGAAATTTTGTCTAGAATAAACTGAAACACGAAAATAGACTTTTGTCGTCCAGCATCAGTGCCCTGAATTCAAAAATAATCTTTTAGCTGAATGGGTGCAAGTTCCTATAAACAGAACCTACCATCTTCAGAAAAGTCTTTTAGACAAGATTTTGGAGTGTAGTAACTACATAAAGGGGAACGAAAATACTTTTTTTTTTTTTTTTTTTTTTTTTTTTTTTTTTATATTTATTAGCAGAATGTCCAACAAGCACATACTTTTGACCATATAGTTTCTATTACTGTTGTAGCAGACAGATTTTCTAATTATTAGTTTTGCTACCCTTTAATATCTCCTTTTTACAGGTACTGAAAAACATCCAAGGATGCCACATTCTGGCATGTGCTCCATCTAACAGTGCATCAGATCTACTCTGTGAGCGCCTAATGGAACACATAGATAAGAAAGATATTTACAGGATAATGGCCAGCAGCAGGGATTTCCGTTTTGTTCCAGAAAAAATAAAGGTAAATTTAATGTATTGCATTAGGGGTGACTTGTAATATGTACCATAATATTACCAAACCCTGCCCTTTTGCATACTACAGTCCCTGACAGAAGTTCTGTCGCTTATCCATCTTATGTAAATAAAAGCTTATAACCTGACTTTAAATTTATCCATTGGTTTCATAAATTACTCTTTTGAAATCTGAAACACTCCCAAATTTGGTTTAGGTTATGAAATTAAAGTTGTTGCAAAGCTGAAATATTGATCATTAAATGAACACAGAGAGGTCAGATTTTGGCAAGACAAAAGTTTTGTCGCCCACAGAAAGTAATGTGAAATTCAAACAAATAATTAACTTCTAATACAAAGCTATGTTGCATAACATTGGGGAATGAAGTTGTGGTGCTATTAGACCCATATTTAATATTTTGTGTGACTTCCATGAGCTTGAAGGACTGCATCAATGCGATTTGAACAATGATTCATACAACGTATTGATGAAGTAATCAGGAATAGCAAAGAATGCAGTCTTGCATACCTCCCAGAGTTGATCTAGATTCTTTGGTTTTGTCTTCCAAGCTTCCTCTTTCTCCCTGCCCCAAACATGCTCAATGATGTTCATGTCTGGTGACTGGGCTGGCCAGTCCTTGAGCACCTTGATCTTCTTTGCCAGAAGGAACTTTGTTGTAGAGATGGATGTATGAGATGGAGAACCATCCTGCTGCAGAATTTGACCCCTTTTATGATTGGGAATGTAAGAGATAGCTAATACTTCTTGATATTTTAGGCTATTGATATTGCCTTCCACCTTGCAAATGTTTTGCACACCCCCATCCTGAATGTAACCCCAGACCATGATCTTTCCATCAACAAGCTTAACTGTTTTCTGGATCCATACGGGCTCCAGTAGGTTTCCTGCAGTATTTGCGGTGGCTGTGGTTAATTCAACTGAAGATTCATCAGAGAAATCCACCTTCTGCCACTTTTCCAGCGTCCATCTGTTTAGCAAGGTGTGGGACTTGGCAAATGCCACACGATTTTTTTAATTGCCTTTTGTTTAGTGCTGGCTTCTGGGCACTGATTCGACCATGGAGGCCATTTGAAGACAGAATCCTACATACTATTCTAGTTGACACAGGGACTTGAGGTGACAAGGCCTTCTGGAGCTCTGCTGCAGTGGAAGAGGGGCTGGCTTTGGATTTTCTAACCAACAAACGTCCCCCCTGAGCAGTTGTCTTGCGGGGACTGCCGGACCTGGGCTTGTCAAACATCTCCAGTCTCTTCAAATCTTTTTTTAACTCTTTGTACTTGACGCTGAGACACATTAAAGGTGTCGGCCACCTCTGCAGTGGATCTGGTATTCAGCCTCTTGATAATCAAGGCTTTGGTTGCAGGGTAGATTTTTGGCATGTTGTCTGAGGTCAAGTTGTAGTTCAAGTGAAGGTCTGGGGTGCTAGGTTTCTTTTTATACACACCCACTAATTAACCGATCATTTTGTGAGCACAGGTGAGGATGTAAACTAGGATTGGGTGCATTATATGACAAGGCGACTAAACTTTTGTCTTGCTAAAATCTGATCTTTCTGTGTTCATTAAATGATCAATATTTCAGCTTTGAAGCAACTTTATTTTCATAATCTAAACCAAATTTGGGAGGGTTTCAGCTTTCAAAGGAGTAATTTATGAATCCAATGGATGAATTTTTAAAGTCAGGTTATAAGCTTTTATTTACATAACCTGGATAAGCCACAGAACGTCTGTCAGGGACTGTATGCTTCTTTCACAATCTTCTCCCTTGTTGCTCCATAATGTGGCATCAGAATAACAGCAACCTCCCCTTCTGCTCCTCCTACAATAGGATGTTCAATCTTCAGCTCCTCCTGGTGCACCTAATGTTTCAAGTGCGCCCTTGCCTCCTCTGCGCTGCAGCACCGGAGACAGCGGTGTGATGAGGTCACAGCATGGTGTAATGACCTCATTCTGGATCTGCATGTTGGGGCTGGGGATGACTAACGCTTCTATGCTCTGCCCTAGTCCGGTACTAAACTACTTGACTGTATTCTCTTCTGACAGACACGTTTACAGTTGAATATAGGAAAGTGGAAGCTGGAGCCTATCGGTTCTCTGAGGGCCACACAACATCCTTCGGTGGGCTGTGCAGGCCTGTTTGTAGCACTTAAGATCTGGGTTTGAGTCTAATGAAGTAGAAGCTTGTTGACTGTATTTTTTTTTTTTTTTCACGGTGTTTCGTGGGTTTTCTCTGGTGATGCTACTACATTCCTAAATATAAATTGGTCCTGGTGTGCATAAAATTGGAAAATTAGACTGTCAACCTCAGTGGGGACAAAGACAGATGTGGGTTAGAGCTGTTAACTGGAGTAGCTTAACCTGAACACTTTTATTTATTTTCATTGTGAAGTGACTGTATTGCATGATGATTGATTTAGTTATTTATTTATTATTTTTTTTGGAGCACACTACATCCAATAGCTTTGTTACCCTCAGTGCGAGCTGTTCACACACTGCAAGCGGCTCGTACTGGGCGGAGCATTGAGTGTACCCGAACACCGCAATGCTCACACGAGTGGTGTTCATATGTAAAGCATCTAAAGTCTTATTTTTGTAAAGTCTGTGTTTTGGTACGAACTTTCAACCTCTGGTTTGCTGATTTCTATTCTTCAGCAAGGGCCAGGCATCTTTACCTTGCCGCCTGTGAGAGCCTATATTACTGGAATTGCTTTATAGATAAACCATCTTTTTATTATGAGTGGATTTTTTTTTTTTTTTTTGTTTTACACTGATCACCTTTCCCTGGGAACTATAAAACTGTATTATTCGTCTGTTAATTTCCTTTGTGACCATAATCTTCGTGCAAGATTAATAAATGCCTTCTAGCTAACAATTTTTTTGTCATCAAGCAAAGCCTCGCCTATACAATGCTGTAGACCTTTGGTATTTCATTTGGTATTGCCTTGATTGCTTGTCCTACTCACACATTACATGACATACTATTGTGTCGCCCAGGGAATGGGTTACTCTGTCCTGGGCAGTATATACAATTGGAGATGTCACTGTGGTGGCCGTTGCCCGGTCCCGTGCCCTGGGTGCTTTTTATAAAGGGAGTATTTACAGGGGAGATAAGAGTTAATGTTCATGTGACGCCACCTGCGGGTTGCGGTTATGATTGTGCTGATATGGGTACTCCCAGGGCTGGTGGTAGCTGTGATGGAAGGCCCTCCACAGGTAGGGCTGAGCCTGGGAGATGTGTGGGATGGGAGCTTGTACACTTTATAATGGAGACCACACCGGGGTTGTAATGAACAGTCCTTACTCACTTTTAACCCTTGGACGGCTGGTTCAGGTCCCTCTATTTCCAGTGCCAGTTTAGTGACTGTTGCTCTGTCCCCGGCACTCTCAGTGTAGTTGAGACTCCGAAGCTTGAAACTTTGGGGGTCCCCGAGCTGTGTCACAGCGGTCTGTCCGTTCGGCTGGCAATGTAATTCCTGTGGGGAGATATGTGTCGGAACCCCAATCCTTGCTTTACTGCGGATGCCCCCAGATTTGTAGGTCAGTGAGGGCCCATGGATGATCCTCACTGTGCAAGACTTGGCAGGCCGTATGAAACTGTCGCGTGACCTAGGGCCCTATGCCCCGTGCGTGCCCAAGTTCCAGTAGTGCTCTTTTGTACTGTCCCTGGCGACCTTCTCTGTTCCAGAGGTACTCGTTTGCTCCTATACTGGCACCCTGACTCCCATGTCCCTGGGTCACCGTTACACAGACCCAGCTCCAGGCACACTTCCTCCTGCACCTCAAATTGTGCTCTCTGCTACGACTCCAACAGACTGGCTTGCCCCCTGCCACCATGTAGTCTAGTCCCTGGGTTCGCTCTGCCCACTGGGTGGCCCTCCCCTTATCTGACTAACCCTTTGAGCCCTGGTGTGAGTGGCAACTGGGAATTTAGGTGTGTGCAGGTGTTACTGGCACTGGTGTTCCAGGTCCCAGAAGGTAGGTCCTGCATCCCCGTGAGGATGCAGTTCCCTGTAGTGCCCTGAATGGCTCAGGGGCGCTACACTATTAAAAGGTCACCAAAATATATCCTATTATCTGTGAAGAAAGAAATTGCCTAGTTTTATTTTTTAAAAATTTTGTTTTCCCACAGTCTTGTTGCAACTGGAATCCCAGAACTGAGACGTATGAATACCCTAATAAAGAGAAGCTTATGGAATACCGAATTATCATCACAACTCTTGTCAGTGCTGGAAGGTATGGCACACATTATAGCAGAACGCAACTTGATATTGCATATTTTTAATAATTACTGCTGGTCTATTGAATAATGATCAGCTATTACTGCCGCAACTAATGGCCCTAATGAGACAATACCTGTAAAACGTTTAGTAATTTTCTAAATATTGATTTTCAGTCCTTTTCTGCATTCATACAAATAACAAATATAAAAAATTGTGTAAGTCGGCTTTGGAAACACAGTAAGGCTGGCCATACGCATAATCGTATGTTTATGCAAAATGTAGCCAGTCAATCGTTCATAAGAATGTAATATATGTGCAAACGCCCCTACTTGTACCATTCCAGACTAAACTGCCAAACAAACAACATATTTGTAAAAAAAATAAAGAAATGCAAACTATAATACGCTTGCTGATAGTGGCAAATGATTGCCAGTCTATGGTCGCTATTGGCCATTGCAGATGTATTAAACTTTCTTGCCCGTGTATGTCCAGTTTACTCCAAAGGTTAGAGAGAGACTTTTTGTAACATACCAGGTAGGTTTTTATTTGGGTCTAAAGTACAATTTAAGCCAGGATCAAAGCAAATATTTACCCAGTGGCTTATCGGTCATTAATCCTCATCAGCATTGTGTCAACAAATAATAAATCTTTATTTCATTGTCTCTTATTAATCCCTTCACCCCCCCCCCCCCCCCCCCCCCGGGCGTTTTGTTTTTTTTTATTTTTCTGTCAATCTTGCCATATAAGGACTTATTTTTTTGCAGGATGAGTTGTACTTTTAAATGAAACCATAAGTTTTACCATATAGTGTACTGGAAAACTGCAAAAAAATTCCAAGCGCAAAAAAATTGGAAGAAAAAAAAAAGGGAGTTTATTCAGTGTTGTCTATATGGTAAAACTGATGTCTGTGTGATGCCTCAGCTTAAGAGTTCGTAGATACCAAACATGTATAGGTTTACTTTTATCTAGGGGGTTAAAAAAAATTCAGACGTTTGCGCCATTTTCCGTATTCCGTAGTGTTCTCATTTTTCGTGATCTATGGCTCAGTGATGGTCTATATTTCTATCTTGAACTGACGTTTTTAACAGCACCATTTTTGCGCAGATGCTACGTTTTGATCGACTGTTATCGCAGTTTGCGCTAAATTCGTAGCGACCAAAAAATATAATTTTGGTGTTAGGAATTATTTTGCTGCTAAGCCGTTTACCGATCAGATTAAGTGATTTTATATTTTGATTGGGCATTTTGAATGTGGCAATACCACATATGTATGTATTGATTTTTTTTTTTTTTAATCCTTTAATCTTTAATAGGGCGAAATGGGAATTGATTTGAACTTAGTTTTTTGATTTGTTTTATTTTTTTAAAACTTTTTTTAACTTTTTTTTTTTTAATTTTACTAGTACCTCTAGGGGACTAGAAGGATCAGTTGTCTGATCGCTCATTTTTTCTTGTAGATCAGAGCAATATTGCTGTGATCTGCACAAAAGCAGCTCTCTTTTCACACACTGCGCTCTACCGGTTGTAAGAGGAACTGACTTCTGATAGCTACAGGAGTCATTGCATCACCCTGTGCTACCATGGCAACTATTGGATCCACTTGATCACATCACGTGACTTCCGATGGAACCGGGTAAGTGAATACTTAATGCGGCCCGCTGTTACATCGCATTGTGACATTTTCACAGTGCGCTGTAAGAGGTTAACAGGCACGAGTGTGTAGCAAATCCACTCATGCTTGATAGCCACACATGTCAGCTGTTCAAATCAGCTGACATGTGTAGCGATCGCTGCCAGCTGGGTATGTCGTGGATCGTGTCGGATTAATTCCTGCCTGCCATGGGCAGGAATTAATCCGACATGATCCATGACATACCCAGTACCAGTGTCGGGAAGAGGTTATAGAGGCCTCCACATGGACTGCTAGATTGAAGAGTTGTGTGTTTGTGTGTTTTTTTGTTTTTTTTTAGAATACCTTTTTGTTTTACTAGTTTTTTGGCTTAAAATGTGAATGCATTATCTAAAAATGTAATTTTTTGCGTTTTCAAAAGGTTTGTAGAGTGGATTGTCTTTAGAAAATATACATATTTACATGCACTGCATCTCACTATGGAGGTCCTGTCCGGACTTTTGAAGTTTCTTGACAAATAGCGGGTCTATGGATCTTCTAGAATGGGCCGAAGTTCATGATCTGCTTATTTTCACAGATTCCTTTTAACAAGTAGCAGAAGGAAACCTGAAATAAGAGGTGATATCCACAATCTATCTTCTATTTTCCAGGCTTGTGTCTGCACAATTCCCATCTGGTCACTTTTCCCATGTGTTTATTGATGAGTCTGGCCACGCAGTGGAGCCGGAGTGTGTAATACCTATTGCAGGTATTGTAATGTGAATCAGTGAACTGTTTTCAAGATGTGTATGTATCTCGTAAATAGTTTCAAACTATAAAATTTATGTTTTAGAAAAATTTGTGACCGTTTGTAGAGTATGCCTCTAAAATAATGCCAAATGTTTCAAACGTAAAATACCACTCCTTTTTTTTTTTTTTTATTGCACTGCTAGAGTGGTGCTTTAGATTCAAGTCCCCTGACCCCCATCATCACCGTTGCTTTGGCCAGTCACCTGTGATTTGTGACTCTCCAGTGTTTCATGGTGTGCCAGAGGTCACAACTCAATACAACTCTATGAGAGCCTTTTTCTGGTTCTCATAGAACTGCATTGGGAGCTTATGATGTCAGAAGTTAGTCATAAGATGGTGTCACCGGATTGGAGAGGCATCTGGAAAAGGTGACCATATCGGAAGGGGAATACATGGCAGGGGGCTTAAATTTAAAGTGACATTTCAGCGCTGAAAAAAACTCCAGCTGCAGTGGTGCTTTAAACCTTTTCTCAATTTTAGGTATTCTGGATGTGATGAAAGGAGGTCAGTTGGTTCTGGCTGGTGATCCAAAACAGCTTGGCCCTATATTAAGGTCACCATTTTCCATTGGCCATGGATTGGGTAAGCGCACCTATATTCTTAATTTGTTCTCCACAAACCTACCAATGTGTGCAATCTGTAACTTAAAAGTTGTTGTGTTTTCACATTTTGTTACACAGAATTGTCATTGCTTGAAAGACTGATGACTCAAAATCCACTTTATGGAAAATCCAGTGGGTCTTACGATGCTCAGTTTGTCACCAAGTTGCTGCAAAATTACAGGTCAGTGTTGAGATTCTTTTTCTTTTTTTCCCTTGTATATTTTTTCCTCTTTAGGTTACGTTCCCCCAATGAGTATTTGAGTTTAAGTTGCAGATTTTCTTCATAGTGGAAGGAGATCCAACACTCATCCAGATAAAAAAAATCAATTTTCTTTATTTCAAAATTTCTTAAAAAACATGGCCCCAAATAAAACAAGGTACTGGTACCAATAAACACCGCTTACGCGTTTCAGACCGTGAGGTCCTTACTCATAGCAATGATGCTATGGGTAGGGACCTCACGGTTAGAGATGAGCGAACCGGCCGTGGTTCCGCTCGAGTTCGGTTCGTCGAATAGAGGTCTCGTTCGAGTTAAGTTCGACGAACCGAACTCGAACCAATAGGATTTAATGGGAGGCAATCACAAACACATAAAAACGCATTATAAATGTACACATACAGTTAATAAACATTGCCATAACACTTACCGGTCCCCGTGATCCCTCCTGCACTCTGTCTCCTGCCGCTATTCCATCCGATGATCGCTGAATCCTCCCGGTGACCAGCACTGCCAGCAGTGATGCAGGACCTATCGTGACGTCAAAATAGCCATGTGACCAGTCACGTGGCTATTATCTCATTGGCTACAGACTGGTCACATGGCTTTGACGTCATGTCCTGTCCTAGGTCCTGTCATTGTACTCTCCGGTACACGGTGCACATTTATGTATCGCCGTGTACCGGAGACATGCTCTAGCACACGGTCGACTCCCTGTTCCGTTAGGGACCAGCTGACACAGCCAGTCATTAACGGAAATCACCGTTGCCATAGCAACGCAGTTAGCGGTGACGTCACCGCTAACCGCGGCTCCGGGAATTACATGATCGGAGCACCGTTGCTATGGTAACGCGTTTGTCAGCGTTACCACTGTTACCGCTAACAGCCAGCAGCACTGATCACTCACGGAGTGAAGGCTGCACGGGAAGCAGCGTCTTCCCCCATGCAGCAGTGATGGAGCAGAGCTGCATTTGTTGAACGAGAAAGACAGAAGACCATGGATCGTGGAGGGCTGACAGGGTGTAATAAAGATGGAGTCTCTAATGTGTCTGTGTATTTATTTATATTAAAGTATTTTTTCTCTGTGTGGTGTCTTTTTTTTTTTTTTTTTTTTTTTAACCCTTTATTGGAGATTCTTAATGGCCGGGTCAAACGTGCCTGACATTAAGAATCTCTGGCTTAATACTAGCTAGTAAATCAAAGCTAGTATTAACTCATTATTACCCAACAAGCCACCCGGCTTCAGGGCTGTTGGAAGAGTTGGATACAGCGCCAGATGATGGCGCTTCTATGAAAGCGCCATTTTCTGGGACGGCTGCGGACTGCAATTCGCAGCAGAGGCGCCCAGAAACCTCGGGCTAACCTGTGCTGCAGATTCCAATCCCCAGCTGCCTAGTTGTACCTGGCTTGACACAAAAATGGGGCGAAGCCCACGTCATTTGTTTTTTAATTATTTCATGAAATAAGTGAAATAATTAAAAAAAACGGGCTTCCCTATATTTTTGGTTCCCAGCCGGGTACAAATAGGCAACTGGGGGTTGGAGGCAGCCCGTGGCTGCCTGCTGTACCTGGCTAGCATACAAAAATATGGCGAGGCCCACGTCATTTTTTTAGTGGGCAAAAAACTTCTGCATACAGTCCTGGATGGAGTATGCTGAGCCTTGTAGTTCTGCAGCTGCTGTCTGCTTTTCTCCAAACAGACAGACAGCAGCTGCAGAACTACAAGGCTCAGCATACTCCATCCAGGACTGTATGCAGAAGTTTTTTGTCCCCTGAAAAAATTGTGGGCTTCGCCATATTTTTGTATGCTAGCCAGGTACAGCAGGCAGGTACGGCTGCCTCCAACCCCCAGTTGCCTATTTGTACCCGGCTGGGAACCAAAAATAAAGGGAAGCCCTTTTTTTTATTATTTCATTAATTTCATGAAATAATTAGAAAACAAATGATGTAGGCTTCACCCCATTTTTGTGTCCAGCCAGGTACAACTAGGCAGCTGGGGATTGGAATCCGCAGCACAGGTTGGCCTGAGCTTTCTGGGCCCCACTGCTGCGAATTGCAGTCCGCAGCCGCCTCAGAAAATGGCACTTTCATAGAAGTGCCATCTTCTGGCGCTGTATCCAACACTTCCAGCACCTGCCTGCTATACCTGGCTAGCATACAAAAATATGGCGAAGCTCGCGTCCTTTTTTTGTAGTTTTTTGGCAAAAAAAAATAAAAATGCTTCCCTGGATTTTCCATTGCCAGTGAAGGTAACACCAAGCAGTGGGGGTTAGCAGCCAGTAGCTGCTTGGATTACCCTTAGCTAGCAATACAAAAAATGCAGCGGGAGCCCATATATATTTTTTTTAATTATTTATTTAAATAACTAAAAACAAAATGGGCTTCCCTGTATTTTGATTGCTGGACATCACAGTGCTGTAAAAATAAATCTTTAAAAAAAAATGATGTAGCGCTCCGCGATATTTTTGATTCTTAGCGCAGAAAAAGCAGACAGCTATGGGTTGCCACCCCCATCTGCCTGCTGTTACCTTGGTTGGCAATCAAAATACAGGGAAGCCCATTAATTTTTTCTATTTAAAAAAAATAGTTAAAAAAAAAAAAATGACGTTTGGTCTCCCCATTTTTGATAGCCAGCTAGGGTAAAGCAGACGGCTGTAGCCTGAAAACCACAGCTGGCAGCTTTACTGTGGTTGGGGATCCAATGTGGAGGTCCCCCCAGGCTCTTTTTTTTATAATTATTTTATAAATATTAATAATTACACAAAAAAAGTAGGGTCCCCCCCAAATTGGATCACCAGCCAAGGTAAAGCGGACAGCTGTGGTCTGGTATTCTCAGGGTGGGAAGGTCCATAGTTATTGGGCCTTCACAGCCGAAAAATAGCAGGCCACAGGCACCCCAGACGTGGCGCATCCACTAGATGTGCCAATCCTGGCGCTTCACCCCAGCTCATCCCGTGCCCTGGTGCAGTGGCAAACGGGGTAATAAATCGGGTTGATACTAGTTGTAAAGTCACCTGAGATCAAGCCCAGCAGTTTGTGATGTCTTGGCGTCTATTAGATACCCAACATCATAAACTGTCAGTACTAACAAAAAAAATCGACAAAAGAAATTTATTTGAAAAAACAGTCCCCAAAACATTTCCTCTTTCACCAATTTATTGTAAGAAAAAAAATAAAGGGGTCCCACGACGACTCTGGACCGTCTAGAATATGGGGGGGGAGACACTCAGGGAACGTATCCCTCATTTTGTAGGAGTGCAGACCCTTCATGTGAGGAGTGTGGGTGCAATGAATCTGCACTCACTCTCCCCGGGTCCACAGCAGCAGAGTCCATGTCGTAATGGTTGCTACCAAAGCTGCAATGCCCTGCTCATGAGGTAAGGGCATGCCTAATCAGGAGAACTATTCTACATTTCCAAATATTGGTATTTGCTGATATTATTGCTATTCCACCTACTATATATTGGGGATAGGATCTTGGAGATGGAATACCCCTTTAAGTCCAGTTATCCAGCTGAATGAATACTTAACAACAGAGCTCGCTATTTAGATGTGTTTTCTTGTGGCGTATAACGGACTCTCATGTTTGGTAGTCGTTCAGCAGGGAAACTATAAAAGCAAATCCCTCCATTTGGAAATGTAGTATATAGCTCTTCTGATCAATTATGTTCCTTACCTCATGAGCAGGGCATTGCAGTAATAATAATAATTTATTCATTTATATAGCGTTATTAATTCCATAGCGCTGTATGTCTTTGGAGTGTGGGAGGAAACCGGAGTACCCGGAGGAAACCCACGCAAACACTGGGAGAACATACAAACTCCTTGCAGATGGTGTCCTTGGTGAGAATTGAACCCAGGACCTCAGCGCTGCAAGACTGCAGTGCTAACCACTGAGCCACCATGCCGCCCATTTAGCTTACAGATGCATAACCACCACTCACTGTGTCTGAACACAGCAAGCTGAGTTGACAGCCGCTCTGTGCATGCGGCAGCGTCTATTGTGAAGGAGAGGGCCGTGGGGGGATAAACGCTGCACAGGTACCGTGGGACACCGGGGAACACCGGTGGGGTTATAGGGGGTGACCTGGCAGGGCCTGGGGAGGAGTTTTCTGTCGCATGTGTCATGGCACATGCGACAGAAATCAGAGGAGTAGGGTGAATGCGGCCGGCGCGCTGCTGTGCGTGCGGCCATCTTGGATTTCTGGGAGGGCATCAGGGGGGGGCACTTTGGCGACACCGGGGGACCGGGGAGGAGATTTATCATGTTTGTTCATGCCAGATGGGAGATAAAGAAAAATTATTTATCTCTTCATTGGGGGACACAGGAAACCATGGGGACACAGGAAACCATGGGTGTATGCTGCTGGGACTAGGAGGTGACACTATGCAAATAAAAAAGTTAACTCCTCCCTCGTAGTATACACCCACTGACTGGAGCTGGAGAGATCAGTTTTTGCTTAGTGTCCGAGGAGGTTGGACACGCAGGGGCTACTCTCAGCCCTTCAGGTTTGTATTGTTGTGTTTTATTAATGTTTTTCCCTTTTGTTTTTCAGACACAGCTCGTCGGGCGACAGGGTGTAATCGCTCACCCTGCTCTCCCACATAGAGACCGGTCGCACAGAAGTGGGGTCCGTCCGCCACTTCCGTTGTCTTCCGTGTCTGTCTGGCAGGACCCTACCCCCCTAACACTCTCAAGACTGTCCTTAGAAATTTAGCCCCTGGCTCCATTGCGGCCCGGCGTCCCCTCCGGCGGCCTGCCCTTAGAAACTTAGCCCCCGGTTCCTCTGCGGCCCGGCGTCCCCTCCGGTGGCCTACTCTTAAAATTTAGGCCCCAGCTCCATTGTGGCCCAGCGTCTCCCCCCGCGGCCTACCCTTAAAACCTAGGCCCCGGCTCCTTGCGGCCCGGCGTCCCCTGTGGCCCGGCGTCTCCTCCGGCGGCCTACCCTTAAAGATTTAGGCCCCGGTTTCCTTACGGCCTGACGTCTCCTCCGGGGCCTACCGTAAACATTTTGTCCCCGGCTTCTTTGCGGCCCTCTGCATTCGTGCGCTCGCCTGACCACGCCCCCAGCCGGGAATTCAGCCCGCGCGTGCGGGCTTTTCAAATTTTTTTGGCTCCCCTGTGCAATCGCCGCCGCCCCCCTCTCCTGGCGCCTGACGTCTCTTCCGGCGCCGAATCTCCCGGGGAATGCTGCTCCGGCCCGCACTTCCAGCCTCCCGGCTCGGCAAGTAAGCCCACCGCCGCAGCTTCAGCGCCCCCCGCAGACAGCCAGTGCGTCCCAGGGCCCCCTCAGTCAGCGCTCCAGGCTGCCCAGCACCACTCGCCTCAGACTCCCGGTCCCGGCAAGATTATAGAAAAAAAAAACCCTCAGCAGACCGCAAAACCCAGGAGCACCTACACCGGATTCCTGGTGCAGTTCACTTGCAGTGAGCTGTCCCCCTTCTAACATACAGCGCATGGTTATAGAGCGACTTCAGTCCTGGAATATTAACAGCCCCCCTTCCTCTACAGGTGCAAGATGTCACTCTCCTACACCATTTCCAGGGGTATTCCAGTGTACTGGGGCCCTATCCACTTCCACCGTCTGTGTTTTTCCTTGTGCTCCTGCCTATTTTCCTGTCCCACTACCTAGTGTGTCAGCGTTCCTCACGTAGGGTCACTATTTGTGGGTTAATGTTCCTCATGTCCTATCTGCGGTCATATACCCGCCTATCACAGGGTCATTGACCCATCCACTGTTTTCAACCTCAGCCTGTTCACTATCTAGTGTGCCAGTGTCTCCATTTTCCTGTCTACTATACAGTGTGCCAGTAATACCATGTGTCTGTCCGCTACCCAGTGTGCCAGTGTTTCGCTTACAATGGTCTACACCTGTGTGCCCGTGGCCTTCACCTGTGTGCCAGCGTCTTTCTCCCGCTTGTCCACTATCCAGTGTGTCAGCGTCTTTATGCACTGGCCTACATCTCCGCGCCAGCGTTTTCCTGTCCCTGTCCACTATCCAGTGTGCCAGTGTCTGTGTACCCCAATAACCAGGTGACAGTCTCTGCGCCATGCCTGTCTGCCCCAATACACAGATGCCTTCGGGACCCTGCCCGCTATTCAGTTGGCCGGCGTTTTTTTACGCGCATTTGTTTACTCTGGTGTACCAGTGTCCTCTCGAGCCGGCTCTCTATCTAGTGAGCCAGTGTTTCTTTACGCACCTGTTTACACCACCGTACCAGTGTTGTGTGAACCCACCCACGGTTTGGGGGGTCAGGTCTCTAATCGCACCTGTCTGTTTCTGCAGAAAAAAGGAATTTTGTGTATATAGACCTTTTCATGCAGCATCCAGATTGACAGTTCCACAAGTCTGTTCACTTGCTTGTGTGCCAAGGTCTCTATATGTCGGTACACCTTCCAGGGTGCCAGTACCCTCTATCCAGAGTACCTCTATGTACCTACCCACCATCCGGTGTGCTAGTGTTTTCTTGAATGAGCCCCCTATCTCGTGTACCTGTTGGCTATATGCACCTGTATACTAGAGCGTGACAAGGATTTGATGAGCCGCGTCAGCATTCACTCTCCAGTGTATCTCTACGCACCTACCCACCATGCGGTGTGCTACAGTTTTCTTGCATGTGATCTCTATCTTGTGTGTCAGCATTTCTATATGCACCTGTATACTACAGCCTGACATTGTTTTGATGAGCCTGCCCATTAGCGTTTGGATCAGCACTTCTCCGAACCAGAGGCCAGATACAGCAACTGGCTTAAGTGCTTTGTTCAGCTTTTCCGCTCATCTCTGACCGAGGCGAGAACTCCATCCATCTCTGTTCCATGAGGCGGCACGGGAACAGCTGTCACATTCAGTGCCAGTACTCCTGATCGATGATCCTGCCCGCTACCCAAGGGGCTAGCGTTTCTCCACACCAGAGGCTGGTTACCGTAACAGGTATGTGTTTTCTCTACTCTCGACCCAGGGAGTCGAACAGACTGAGTCACCTAGTGGGTCAGCTTTCTCCCTCATCTCCGACTGAAGCGAGGACTGGGTTTGCAGGGACCCCATGATGCGCCACGGTTGCAACTGTCAATAGGTTGCCCCCCAGTGACCCAGGACTCTCTCTCCTACTTCAAACCATCCAGTCAGGTGACCAGGAGGTAAGCCAGGGTCCTTTGGACCAGTTCATTGTCCTTCCTTCCTGCACCAGCTATTTACTCACTTCCCAGTGATCTGCATCCATACGTATGGAGTAACCTTGAGGTAAGGCTACACGCGACCATTTATCCGGAGGGTCGTGTGCTTCACTCCCGGCAGCAAGCACGGACCCCATGACGCGGCTCAGCAGCAGCTCTCTTCTGGTCACTTCCCAGTGACTCGAGACTTTCTCCTACCTCGCACATGCATATAAGGTAGCCACAAGGTAAGATTTCTTCTCCCTTGACCATACGTTGGCTCCGTTGTTTCTTGAAACAGCAGTCATTTTGGTTTCCAAAAGAGGTAAGCAGGGTACAACTCTGTCGGCTAACCAGTATGTTGTCCGTTTTTTTCTTCCTGCCACCCGCCTCGGGTGGTTCATAGTATTTTTTGGTATCCGCCTATTTTCTGGCTTAGACCAGCCTTGGCTGCGCCCTCCACTAGGGTTCCGGCCAGGTACTGTACATATCCAAATCTATAGGTCGTTACTTACGTTCGCTCTCTTTCAGATAGAGATCAGATTCCGCAGTCCCTTCTCAGTCAACAGATTAAGTTAAGAACCAGACACCGGAGCATCCAATCATCGATTCCACGGAGGACCAGTCTCTCCAAGGGACTTCTAGTATCCTGATGGCCCAGTCATTGGGCTCAATCTTCTGGACAGGTTGTAGGTTCCAATGTTTGTCTTCTGTCCTCTTTCCGTAACGTAATCCTCCAGGGAGCCCTGATTACTCAGACCACTAGGTGTCTCCACCCAAACACTCGGCACTACAGCGAGCCGTCTTCACCAACACCTAGACATGACCTGATTCAGTTTCAGGCCAAGAGGGGTCCTCTTTTCCTCTGGCCCCGTGTCTGCCTCACTTCCCTCGTAGCCTTCTAGATGGCTCTTGGAGATATGCTAGATCTCTCTGTAGTCTCCGCCATACCAGATTCCACGTCCGCCTTCCACCGCTTGGTCGTAGCCGCTTGTGCACCCCTGCACTTTTCAAGCAGAGCTCCTACCAGACCATTTAGACTCCAACTTCCAGGAATAGGCGTCCCTCCCCTGGCCGGCTAGCGCTTAAGACAACGACTTAGTCCGAGCCTTTCTTGAGGTCCCCCTCAAAAGGGGCCTTCATTCTCCCACTCCAGGTCATACATCCCAGGTCTTGTGCCTTTTTGTCTTTCTCAGGAGCCGTCCCCCATGGGGGTTCTCCTACCCATGATTCACTGCAATGATAACCCGGTACCCGACTACAGAGTTCGGGTCTCTCCCAGTCACGTTACTGTAGATGCTCAGATTCCCTTCTCCTGTCGACCACGTCACAGCGGAAGTCGGTCCTGGGAATTCCTTTGACTCCTTAACCTTGTCATTTTTATCCGGACCTCACAGGTTCTCTGAGCCCCTTCCATACACAGAAAAATTATCTCCCGTATTATTTTCCCGCCCGCAGGCTGTTTATTCCACTAGGGTCACATCACTTCCTCGGGTGCTGTGAAACCAACGAGTCAAGTGCCCCTATGGCGGAATTCCCCTACACGCTTCTCGAGTATCCCGACTCCCTTGCAACCTTTTAGGTAGTCGGTTTCCCTTTTTAGTCATTCTGCGGCTATAAGGGGCCAAGGCTCCTTTGGCCTCCACCTTCCGGCTCCTACCTCTACCAGGTGCCCTAGTTTTTCGCTCTCTCACAGTCTCAAACGTAGTACCAGGGTCTGTCGAGCCCAACCTATTGCTATCGGTCGCTTTAGATCCTTACCTTCCTTTAGGTACAGACCTCAGAGGATACAGTGTCTCCCTAATCGTCCTATCCCTAGCTCACGTATTTTACACTAGTTCTTAGTACTCTCTAGTACTCTAACGCTTCTCCTATACTTCGGCCTCTGGCCGGGTAGCGTTTTCCTTACCGGGTCTAGGACCAGGTTCTGGTCAAGGAATCTTGTCTCTGCTAACACTGTTTTCGGGTTTTTTCTCTTCCCACCCTTGGGGACTGCTTTAGGACGTCCCATGGTTTCCTGTGTCCCCCAATGAAGCGATAAAGAAAAGTAGATTTTGGGTACTCACCGTAAAATCTCTTTCTTGGAGCCTTCATTGGGGGACACAGCACCCGCCCTTTTTCTAAGACTTCAATAGATCCGGAATTTTCTGGTATTCAAGTTCTCCTCGTACTGCTTTTACACAAACTGATCTCCTCAGCTCCAGTCAGTGGGTGTATACTACGTGGGAGGAGTTAACTTTTTTTATTTGCATAGTGTCACCTCCTAGTCCCAGCAGCATACACCCATGGTTTCCTGTGTCCCCATGGTTTCCTGTGTCCCCCAATGAAGGCTCCAGGAAAGAGATTTTACGGTGAGTACCCAAAATCTACTTTTTACCGGCGCTGTCATTTACTGTAACATGATCATCGGTGTACGGTGTATACCTGTGATCACGTGAGCGGGGACCGGAAAAACCGTCCTTAATCATGATCTCCAGGGTCTCAGCTAGCCCTGAAACCCCGGAGATTTTCTGACGCTGGGGGGGCGTTATTCACTTATTTCTGCCTGCTGTTTATAAACGGCAGATCAGAATAAGGCTACATTAACACGACCGATCCATTTTTGCGGTCTCCAAAAAAGTCCGGTTTTTTTCATGGGTGCATCCGTGTGGCATCCGTTTCAGTTCCGTAGACGGTCCGTATGTCATCTGTTTGTCATCCGTGTGCCTTCCGTTTTTTTTTGTGTACTGCAAAAAAACTGAAGGAGGGAAAATACATAAATTTACCCAGGATCCGTAGCTTCATCCTACAGGAGGCGGTCACATGTTCACTCCAGTGCCATTTTCTACTGCTTTTCACAGCGTAGAGCGCTCTGGTGATTTTCTTGTGCTTGTGCACATCATATCAGTCTTTTCTGTCATTATAATGGCAGAAAGACACATAATGTCCCACTCTCCTGCATTTTGTAATTTTGCACCCTTTGGTGTCTTTCATGTGGCATAAAGGGGTGCTTAGCTTTGTATTTAGCCAAAAAAATGAAAGAAAAAAAAAAAAAGACGTAGGGTTCCCCCTATTTTTGTAGCCAGCTAGGGTAAAGCAGACGGCTGCAGCCTGCAGACCACAGCTGGCAGCCTCACCTTGGCTGGTAATCCAAAACTGAGGGCACCCCACGCTGTTATTTTAAATTAAATAAATAATTTAAAAAAAAAACCACGTAGGGGTCCCCCCAAAATTGGATCACCAGCCAAGGTAAAGCAGGCAGCTGGGGTCTGATATTCTCAGACTAGGGAGGTCCATGGTTATTGGACTCTCCCCAGCCTAAAAATAGCAGGCCGCAGCCGCCCCAGAAGTGGCGCATCCATTAGCTGTGCCAATCCTGGTGCTTCGCCCCAGCTCATCCCGTGCCCTGGTGCGGTGGTAAACGGGGTAATTTATGGGGTTAATACCAGATGTGTAATGTCACCTGGCATCAAGCCCTGGAGTTGGTGAGGTCAGGCGTCTATCAGATACCCGACATCACCAACCCAGTCAGTAATAAAAAAAAAATAGACAAACACATTTTTATTTGAAAAAACACTCCCCAATACATTCCCTCTTTAACCAATTTTTTTAGAAAGAAAAACAAATCCAGGTCTGGTGTAATCCAAGGGGTTGCCATGACGATCCACACTGTTCCAGTCAATGAAGAGCAGGATGTTCCCCATTGGCTGGGAGAGCAGTGCAGTGACCTGAGCTAACATGGGTCAGCCCAGGTCACTGCAGGGGATGACAAGTGCTGCTGTCAGCGAGGTACATTACCTGCGCTGATCTCTTGCAGTGCTGACAGGACCCGTCACTGAGTTCAATGACCGCCGCCTTCACAGCCAAGTATCGCGAGCGGCCCGTGACGTCACCGCTAATCAGTCTCGGGTCGGAAGCGAGAGAAGGTGATGTGACAAGCGGGGGCCATGGAGGACAGTGACAGCGCTGAGGTTGGGACTTCATCACCGCAAATAAGCCGAGCGGGACCATGTGTGCAGAGTGCAGGTGGGCGGAGCCATGTGTGCTGGCGGCGGAGTGCGAAGTGGGTGGCGCTGAGGACGTCAGTGTCGTGGACTGCTTAGCTGGGGACAGGTGAGTGAGTGTGAGTATATGCCGCGTGCAGGAGGGAGCGGAGTGAGCTGAGCGGGGAAGTGTGGGCTTCCTGCACGTAACTAGGATAAACATCGGGTTACTAACCAAAGCGCTTTGCTTGGATACCCGATGTTTATCTTAGTTACCAGCTTCTGGCAGGCTGCCAGCGATGGCTCCTGCACACTTTAGCTGTAAATAGCCCTGCTTTTTGCTGCTAGAACCGTTCTCGAACGTATCTAGAACTATCGAGCTTTAGCATAAAGCTCGAGTTCTAGTTCGATCTAGAACAGCCCCCAAAATCACTCGAGCCGCGAACTGGAGAACCTCGAACCGCGCTCAACTCTACTCACGGTCTGAAACGCGTAAGCGGTGTTTATTGGTGCCAGTACCTTGTTTTATTTTGGGCCATGTCTTTTAAGAAATTTTAAAATCAAGAAAATTGATGTTATCTGGAAAAGTGCTGAATGTCCTTCCACTTACTAGTATCCTGGACTGCCCGGCACCTTGTTTCCCTGCATCGCCCAGTATCAAGTGGACTCACAGCCAGTAATATGGACACTGAATAGGTGAGCTGAAAGAAACCCCCTTTTTTTGCAGATTTTCTTCAGTATTTTTGCACCTATCCACGAAGTAATCAACAATAAAGAATCATTCCCACTAAGTATTTTTATTCATTAAATGTGTGTGTATATGTGCATCTAATGTCGGATTAGTGTATTAATAAACCTCCCTACCTCCGCTCACTCCGGAATCAAGTGCCATTTTTCTCATCTCACCAGTAATATGACCGCTCTGCAAACTCTGCGGGTTACATTGTGCTCCGTGTGACCCCGAAGGAACTTTTACAATGTAAGGCTGTGGAGCATCTGAACGAGGCTGAGAACAAGGCTACATACATACATGGTTTAATTATGCAAGAAAAAAAATATAGACCAACAAGTGGCTAGGGAATCTTGTAGAGTGATAACTTTTCCCTTGTTTTATTCCTGGCTATGTATATTCGTACGATCAATTCTTTTTTTTTTTTTTTTTTTTTTTAGGTCTCATCCTGACATTCTCTCCGTACCAAATGAACTGTTCTATGATAATGAGCTACAAGTCAAGGCTAATGAAATAGTTACATGTGCATACTGCAACTGGGAGAAGCTTCCTAAAAGGGTAAGCTTTTTAAAAGTGTTTTCTAATTAAACTATTAGTTATTCTTTATTTTTCCACTGAGTCAAGATTTCCCAGTATGGCTATGCAAATTATGAATAGTGTGACCACCACATACTATTCTATCCTATTGAGTCCTATTGAGGTTTGGTGACTTTAGTGACTCCCTTTCAGGAGGACATTTAGTGCCTTTCTGAAGTAGTTTCCATACTCCCTGAATGTATGTTTAGATATGTATGTTATGTTTGCGTGTTTTTAGCTCTGTGTTTCAATAGTGACACGCCCACCAGGGCCGTGGGGCACTCAGAACCAGGCTGGTTCTGTTGGAAGGACACGGCGGCAGGGCCCGACTTCGTGACCCTGGCTGCGTCATTTAAATGAGGGATATTTACAGGGGATAAGTTGTTACGCCACCTGTGGTATTCGGCAATGTATGGCCAACGCTGCTGGCTGGGAATGATGGTGACGCATCAATGATGGTACGAGTAGGGCCCCAGCATAACCGTTGTAGTTTATGATGGAGGAATTAACATTGGGGTGCAGGACTAAAAACGCAGCCAATAACTGGACGACACTGGGACTGTAGTTTCCGTTTCCTTTTACTTGGTAGTGAATGGTGCAAGCCAGGGAAACTAGTTTGGATGGTAACGGAGGTCCAGGCAGCATGGAAGCAATTCGGGATCCACCTTGCCAGGTGGGTTCTTAGGTCTTCCTTCTGAGCTGTCCTGTGTAGGTCCCTGCTTCTTAAAGCTATTTTGCGGTCCTCTTCCTGGTGTTGGTACTGCTTCTCACCTGTATGGCAGGTGGTGCGAGCCTTCTACAGGTGCCGCTCTTCTGGTAGTGACTCCGGGCTCTAATATGCTGCTGTGCCCCGGGCATTTTTTGTGCCCAGAAGACATGCAGTCTCCTGCCCTCCAGATTCATCTGCCAGGCTGTTAGAACCCGGACAACCAAGGACTCAGGTGCCCTGTTCCTAGCGCTCTGCTCTGGGGCGAGCTCTGTTCCTGCTCCACTCCCCAGGCTCTTTCTCCAGAGACTGCTCTGCTTTCCTCTTCCCTGTTTCTGACCCCCTCCTCCAGGCCAGAATGTATAAGGAAACTCCCCTTAAACTGGGTTCTTGAGTTCCCCCTTCTGGCCTGGAGTTAGGAAAGTGTTGACTGCTGGTGCTACCTAGCGTGGAGGACTCTTCTTGCTTTCAGGCATAACATTACCCCATGTGAGGAGGGCAACGCTACTGTGGCAAACAGACCACTGGGGTGCCACAATAGCCTACAAGCATCACGCACCAGAATTTTTCTAAGATATTTGAGGAGGTTCTCTCACCACCCCACCAACCCTGCTTTAAACGGTTATCCTCCACCTCCCAGATCCTATTCAGTTAGGGCAGTCAGAATGTGCAACAGGCTACCATGGGAGGTAGTGGGCTTTCTATCAATGGAAATCTTCAATCGGAAACTGGATATACATATAGCTGGGATGATTTAGAAAAACCACTCGGAGGGGGTTGGACCTGATGGCCCTTGAGGTCCTTTCCAACCCTACCATTCTATAATATGTAGTAGGTGTAATAATAAATATTAATAATATATAATATATTAGCAAATACCTTCAATTAGAAATGTTGTATAGTTCCCCTGATTTGCTTGGTCTCTTACTTCATGTGCAGGGCAATGTAGCTTAGTTACATCCACGCATATAGTGACAGTTAAATGCACATGAGGAAAGGGACGTGGCTATATCAGGAGAACTATACTACATTTCTAATTGGAGGTATTTGCTACTATTAGTATTATGCCTACTACATATTGGGAAAGGATTTTTGAAGCTTGGAATGCCCCTTTTGAGTAAAAGAGGTCTCAATTTCTTCTCTCCTAAACCCCTCCACCTACAAAGAGCCTCCTGAGTGTTTTAGGACAAGGTGGTACGTAAGGCCTACAAAAGTCTGCTTTGCTAACAAATTAAATAGAAAACATAATATAGCAAACACTGATTATTGTTACAGTTTTGTGCAATATTTATTTATACAGAACTTTCCGATCATATTCCATCATGTGATGGGAAAAGATGAACGAGAAGGGAACAGCCCATCCTTCTTCAATGTATATGAGATAGAAGTTCTGGCATCTTATCTTCACAGTTTACTAGAGTCACAAGGAAAAAAAGGTGTAGCCAAAATCTCCCCCACAGAAATTGGCATTATTGCTCCTTACAGAAAGCAGGTACGATTTACATAATTTTATAAATGTTTGTATTAAGAGTATCTTTGTAATTACTTGGTAAAAAAGGAGTTTTCTCACTAAGGGCTTTATTCATCTATCACTTCTATTGGCAGCTGGTAGTCAGATTGCTAGAAAATCTGTCTGCGTTTGAAGAGCGCAGCACACATTTTTGACCAATGTTATTCAAAGGCCAGGGGCTGAGAAAGACATTAGGGATGATCGAATACCTAAAATATTTGGCTTTGCGAATATTTTCCAAATAGGTCGCCGCTATGCGAATATTCGATGCGCAATGTAAGTCTATAGGAAGCCCGGATAGTTGTTGTTCGGGTTTCTCATAGACTTACATTGCGCATAGAATATTCATGAAGAGTCAAATAGCGGTGACCTATTCGGGAAAATATTCGCAAATCCGAATATTTTGAGGTATTCGACCATCCCTAAAAGACATCAGTAAGGACCTCCTTCTAGAGAAGTTCAATAAAAAAAAGTGCCACATGCTTGGTTACAGATCAAGAAGTGTTTTAGTAATATGAAGATTACATCGAAAAAATACAGGCATCAACATTTGACGAATATTCAACCATGCAAGGATATCCAACCACGTTACTTGATTCTGCAGAGACACTGTTCGGATGGAGGCTCAGTCGCTGTGTAACATTTTAGAAGACTGCCCCTTTCATCTGGCATGAGCAGTCACTCAAAATATCTTCCACCCACCACCATGTGAGCAGTGTCACTGTAAAGCTAAAACATCTAAATATCAATTAATTACATTGTACAAGATAGGCAACAGTGGTGTTTGGAACTCAGTGTAAAAGTGAACCAATTCAAGAAGAATTTAATTGGCATCAAATTTTACAAAAATATCTGGGTGCTCTGAGTCGAAAAAAAAAATAAAAATTTAATAGCTTCCATGGTTTTATTGATTTGCAAAAGTCCTGAAAAATAGGGGAGAAAAAGGAAAAACCTTACCACTCACCTGTTCTGCTGCAGCAGCCCTCCATTAGGTCTCCCTCCCATGAGTACTGAGCGCACAATATATTCTTCGGCATCTTCACTCAGCGCCAGACACCCTGACATCAAATGTGCGGTGCTGGAGTGAGCTGCTTGGAGAACAGGATGGAGGTGAGCTGCGGCAGGACAGGTGCACAATGAGGAGAAATCTTGGATATAATAGTATAACACTCCTACCTGCAATGAAGTACATAAACCTCCTTTAGAGGAAATATCTCTTTAAAACGATGAACAAATAATGTAACAGTACCTTTTACCACTAATATTAATTGTATTCAAAGTGTTATTCAAATCAAACAAAAGAGTAGTTTATCATTCTTTGTACATGATGCAATTCTTCTCATTCAGGTGGAAAAAATTCGTAAAGCCATTGATAAAGAATTCAAAGCTGTAGCTGGTATAAAAGATCTTAAGGTAAGATTACATATACACATTAGAGATGAGTGAGTACCGTAATATTCGTATTCACTATACTCATAACGAATACTTTGTAATATTCGTGTATTCGTTACGAATAGCGAGTACAATGCAAGAGAAATCTTGGATATAATAGTATAACACTCCTACCTGCAATGAAGTACATAAACCTCCTTTAGAGGAAATATCTCTTTAAAACGATGAACAAATAATGTAACAGTACCTTTTACCACTAATATTAATTGTATTCAAAGTGTTATTCAAATCAAACAAAAGAGTAGTTTATCATTCTTTGTACATGATGCAATTCTTCTCATTCAGGTGGAAAAAATTCGTAAAGCCATTGATAAAGAATTCAAAGCTGTAGCTGGTATAAAAGATCTTAAGGTAAGATTACATATACACATTAGAGATGAGTGAGTACCGTAATATTCGTATTCACTATACTCATAACGAATACTTTGTAATATTCGTGTATTCGTTACGAATAGCGAGTACAATGCAAGTCAAAGGGAAATGAGAGTAATTTTCTGCTGGACCCAACAGATAGGTCTGGGGGCCTGAGGAAAAGGCTGAAATGGATGGGAAAGTGACAAAACTGAATGGGGAGAGCCTGGAGAATATGCCTGCATGCATTTCTGACTCCCATATGGTTTCTGGGAATAAGCATGTCATAATATTATGCCACGTATTCTCTCTCTCTCTCTCGCTGTCTCTCTCTCCAAGCGCTTCATACTCACCGATCACCTGCGCAGCGTGGCTGTCACACTAATTTTGGGCTTGATAACAGCTGTGCACTATAATTAACCCCTCATTACCCCGATTGCCACGGCATCAGGGCAAACCGGATGAGCCAGGTAAAGTGCCAGGACTGTCGCATCTAATGGATGTGGCAATTCTGGGCTGCTGCTTGCTGATATTTTTAGCCTGGTAGGCTCCCAATAACGTGGGTCTCCCCAGCCTGAGAATACCAGCCCCCAGCTGTGAGGCCTCATCTTGGCTGGGTATTAAAATTAGCTGGGACTGCACGTTTTTTTTTTAATTTTATTTTACTGTACGATATAGACCCGCCCACCAGCATCTGTGATTGGTTGCAGTCAGACCCGTCCCCATGTTGAGTGACAGTTCAGACGTTGGTGGTCAAGTGAAGCAGTGAATATGTATGAGCCTAATGAGTGGTAAGGAAAAAGGATGATAGTCAGTGAGAGCAGTGTGACAGCCACACCAGTGATCAGTGAGTATGAAGTGCTTGGAGAGAGACTCTGGCAATGTATTGCGCGCAAAATAGCGGCAGAAGGGCTCTTTTAGACCCTAAGATGCTGCGCAGTCAGCCAATCACAGTAATGCAGTAATCAAGATTCTGTGGCATTACTGTGATTGGTTAAGAAGCCCAGCATGTTTAGTGGCTGCCAATTAGCCGCCAAACATTCTGGGCAAAACATCCGAATATAGCGAGGCGAATACACCATTACTCTCTATATAACAAATACCCCGAATACTGTACTATTTGTGCGAGTAGCAAATAGTGACAAATACATTAGCTCATCACTAATACACATCTATATCTCCAGAAATCAAATGCAAATTTAAGTCACACTCATGTGAATGCAGTATAAATGTGAATTTTGGCAAGTTCCCTTTCTAAAACATTCTATAGAAACTGTGCTTATTTATTTATTTTCCCTAATGTTTGCATTGTATGCAAATTTTAACTCATCGCTAAATCCTCAGCACCTAGAAGATTTTTGGTTTTATTCTGCTAACCCAGATAGTGTTCCAAAAGCTTTAATACCTTATCAACGACCTTTACAAAGGGGCGTAGTGCTCAGTGCCGTAAAAACAGCAGTAATCATAGCTCCCCATAGGGTGAATATGCATCGACAATGATCAGTTTTAGCCATGATTGTGGACATTTAATCCCCTAAATGCAGTCAGTGGCATCTAGATGGTGAATGGCAAAACATGAAAAACTGATGTAACTCTAGTATTGCTGTAATCGTACTGACCTGAAGAATAGACATCTAATCACTTTACTCATCAGTGCATGGTATAAAGGCTCACTCCGATGTCATGACTGACATGTTAACAACCCCATAGACTAGATTAGGTACAAGTTCTAATTTTCTTTATTTCGGAGCAAGCGGTTCGTGAAAAATTGTGAAGACTTGTCTATTGTTTGTTCGAGTGGCTGATCAAGATACAAAATCTGCAATAAAAGTCTGAATTTTATAGTGCACATTTTATTTTTAATTACAATATTTTAAAAATACTTCTATTTTAGACTACCAACAGCAGAATTGACATATTTTGTGTCCCTTTTAACAGATTGGCTCTGTGGAAGAGTTTCAGGGCCAGGAACGGAAGGTGATCCTTATTTCTACAGTGCGGAGTTGTATGGATTATGTCAAATTTGATGAAGACTTTAATCTTGGATTTCTGAAAAATCCTAAAGTAAGTAGGAAGAATTGTTAAGCTTAAATATGCATGGCACAACTAAATATTCTGTCCTGTAAATAAAATATCACTGGACTCTATAACAACTTGTGTACCTCCTGTGATCTTCTAACCTGTGGTGCTCTTGGATTAGATCAGGGATGGGCAATTAATTTTCCTGAGGGGCCACGTTAGAGACTTAAGGGTGCTTTACACGCTGCGACATTGCTAGCGATAGCACCCGCCCCGTCGTTCGTGCGACATTTGGTGATCGCTGCCGTAGCAAACAATATCACTACGGTAGCGTCACACGACACATACCTGTTTAGGGACGTCGCTGTGACCGCCGAACAATCCCTCCTTCACTAGAGGGGCGGAGATGAGTACCGGAACATGCCGCCCACCTCCTTCCTTCCTCATTGCCGGTGGACGCAGGTAAGGAGATGTTCATCATTCCTGCGGTGTCACACACAGGGATGTGTGCTGCTGCAGGAACGATGAACAACCAGCGGCATGCACCACCAACGATATTATGTAAATGAGCGACGTGTCAACGATTTTTGACGTTTTTGCGATCATTGATCGTCGCTCCTAGCTGTCACTCGCTGCGATGTCACTAAACGCCGGATGTGCGTGACAAACACCGTGACCCCGACGATATATTGTTAGCGATGTCGCAGCGTGTAAAGCACCCTTTACTGGTGTGAAAGGCCGAACTAATAGGTTGTTATTAATTCTGCTTAAAATTAACTTATTACAATGAATATGAATTTAAAGTATTATTTGATCACTTAATATTGAGCAGAATTAAGCATGGTGACATCCCCCTATATACAGTATAAGCCCACACACACACAACTTCACCTATATACAGCATGAGCCCTCACATAGCTCCCTACATAAAGGATTGGCCCTTGTATAGCTTCGTACATACAGGATGAACTGTCACACAACCTCGTATATACCAGATGAGCCCACACACAGCCCCCTACATACAGTATGAATCCTCCCATAGCCAATATATACAGCCCTCAAATAGCTCCCTACATACAGAATGGGCCCTTTATATAGCTTCCTACATAAGGAGGAACTGTCACACAACTCCCTATATACCATATGAGCCCACACAGCCCCCTACATACAGTATGAGCCCTCCCATAGCTCTCTACATACAGAATGAACCCTCACATAGCCTCTATATACAATGAGCCCTCAAATGACCCCTTACATACAGTATGAGCCCTCACATAGCCCCCTACATACAGTATGAGCTCACATAGCCCCTCTCTATATAGTGTGAGCCCTAGAGATGAGCGAACCGGTCCCGGTTCGGCTCGAGGTCGGTTCGCCGAACGGAGGTCCCGTTCGAGTTCGGCTCGTCGAACGTTCGACGAACCGAACTCGAACTGCATAGGAAACAATGGCAGGCAATCACAAACACAGAAAAACACCTAGAAAACACCCTCAAAGGTGTCCAAAAGGTGACAAACAACTCACAACACATGGGAAAGTGACAAGGACATATACTCATGCGAAAACAAAAGAGCTGGACAAGGAAAAAGAGGAGGACACACAGATATATGAGTATATGCAAGGAAACATCGATTCCATTAATGTGCAACTTGAGCCCTGCTCATTTTAGGCTTCCAATCTGGATAAATTGCCTGAGCTCGCCACGTACGCCTTGGGGATCTTGTCGTGTCCTGCAGCCAGCGTTCTCTCGGAACCTGTCTTCAGTGCTGCTGGGGGTCTGCTGGCAGATAAGCACACGTGTCTGTCCACTGACAATGTGGACATGGCTCTCAGAGGACTTTTCTTCCCCTGGGTCAGCCAGGGGACGGGAAAGGCACGCGTATTTTTGAGAGTGCTTCATGCAAAGCATCTTTTTCATCTTGAAAATTGGGTCAACTGATGCCAGTCAAGTGGGGTGTGTGTGGCCCATTTAGTGGAAACGAGGGAGACTGTGGTTGGAGTCCCCTCGCTGTGTTTTACATGCTTTTAGAAGGGCATGACATGGCTTGGAGGTTGACTTTCAGCATCTGCAAACTGTTGGCTACCAAAATGCTGCCTTTCCAACACCTGTGGTTATAGACAATGAGGAACATACTGATGAAGATGAGACGCAGATACCCGATTGGGATGACAACTTAAATATTCGGTCAGGGCAAGAAGAGGCTCGGTCTGAGGGGGAGGGGAGTGCAAACACAACAATTGATGATGAAGTTCTAGATCCCACCTACTGTCAACCCACAGTCAGACACTCGAGGAGGTCAACAGAGGCGGTGGAGGAGGATGCAACCGACGACGAAGTTACCTTGCGCCTTCCTGGACACAGTCGGAGCACTGGTAGCACGTCTACAACTGCATCCTCAGCCACCACTCTGCCTCTGAGCATTATTCGGGGTGTATCAACAGGTCGCATGGCCTCTAAGCCTTGCCTAGTCTGGTCCTTTTTTGACATAGAAAAAGATCGCCCAAATTATGTGATCTGTAAAATTTGTCATGGTTCTCTTAGTAGAGGTCAAAACCTCAGCAGTTTGACAACTTCTTCCATGAATCGTCACATGAATAAATATCATATGGCCTGGTGGGAAGCTCACCGTGCTGCAATGCGGCCTAGCGGAGCCAACCATCCACCGCCTGCCCCTTCCAGTGCATCCGCGCGCTCGTCATCTTCTAGGACTGTGGGGACAGCTGTCACACCTGTTTTTCCACCCACAACTTCCACCACTGTAACCGCAACAGGCAGTTTGCTTGGTAGGTCGTCAGTTGGTTTGGAAGGGGAAACAAGTGAGTGTGTACAGCTCTCTCAGACATCGATAGCACCAACGTTGGATGAAGGCAACATCATGTCTCCGCCTGCACTTTCCTCACAAACCTGCATTTTTCCAGGGACACCCTACTCAACACAGTCTACACACAGCAGCCAGATCTCTGTCCCTCAGATGTGGTCAAATAAAAGGCCACTTCCTGCGACCCATGACAAAGCTAAGAGGTTGACTCTATCCCTCTGTAAGCTGTTGGCTACCGAAATGCTGCCTTTCCGCCTAGTGGACACACAGGATTTTAGAGACCTTATGTCTGTCGCTGTGCCGAAGTACCAGATGCCCAATCACCACTGCTTCTCCAAGAAAAGCATGCCCGCGCTACACCAGCATGTCGCACACAACATCACCACTTCCTTGAGAAACTCTGTGTGCGACAGGGTGCATTTCAACACAGATACTTGGACCAGTAAGCATAGACAGGGTCATTACATGTCACTGACTGGGCACTGGCAAACTATGGTGAGAGATGGAGAAGGGTCTGCTGTACAAGTCTTGCCGTCCCCACGAGTTGTTTCAATCCTTCTTCTGTATGTAGAAGTTAATACACTGCTTCTGCCTCTTCAACCTCGTGTGGGTCCTCCACCTTGGCGCAAACCCTGTGTGGTCAGGCCACCCTTCCTTGTAACTGCGCACAAGGACTACCACACACCTCCTTACTATGCTGGCAGCAGAGCTCAATGCCATCAGGCGGTCAAAGTTTTACTTTGAAATGTATGGGAAATGTGAGTCACACCGCTGAGAAGTTGTGGACGGTTAGCTCTGGATACCGAGTTTCATCAATGGTTGTCTCCACTCAACCAGCAGCCAGGGAAGGCCGGGTGCGACAATGATGCAAACATGGGTGCGACCCTTCGCTGTGACAATGTGACACACATGCCTTGTGTGGTTCACGTGTTGAACCTGGTTGTCCAGCAATTTTTAAAGCACTATCCTGGCCCACATGGCCTTCTGCAGAGAGCACGGTGTAATGCCTTCCTTGATCCACACACTCAGATGGGCTGTTAATGATAGGCTAGAGGGAAGCCACTCACCAAGCAGGACCCCTAGAACCCTGAAACCCTTTAACCCCTATACAGGGATTAGGAATTGCACAGGGCCCAAGGTGATTAATACCTGTGGAAGGCTGCAGTTCCAGAGAATAGTAGTCAGGCAGGGTCAAAACATTAATTGAGGAACAGGAACAGAATGGGACGGCCAGGACTTAATCAGAAAACAAGCAGAGGTGAAATGCGGATCGGCCAACAAGGTACATAAACAGCAAGCAGGAAAAGTAGTCAGGTAACAAGCACACAAAATCATAAAACTGAACTGGGGGTAAAAGTAACCAGTGGTCATAGCTATGTCTGGCAGTGGTCTGCAGACAGGATGGGCATAAAAAAGGGTGTGGTGTCTTCCCATTGGTTGTAGCTGAATGATGGTATTTCATCTGTGAGATACCCACCAGCTACATTCAGCCAGAGATTCTGCATCTGTCAAGGTAATGCAGCCCAGTGGGTGAGCATAACCTGCGTCCACCTGCGCCGCTGGCATCGACTCCTCTCCCATCATCAGCACTATTCATGAAAGGAACACGTTGTCACCTGGCGACCGGAGTACAAATTGACGGAGCGAACTCCGTTGGTGACTTAATAGCCGTGTGCGGCAATGATGCAAACCTGGCTGCGGGCCATCGTCAGGGCAATGTGACACACGTGCCTTGTATGGCTCACGTGTTGAACCTAATTCTCCAGCAATTTTTAAAACACCATCACGGCCTACATGGCCTTGTGCAGCGTGCACGCTCGCTATGTGCTCACTTCCATTGTGCGCACACAGCAGCTCAACAACTTTCGTCGCTACAGAAGTCTTTAGGTCTGGTGGTTAAACGCCTGAAATGCGATGTGCCCACACGCAGGAATTTGAATCTGCACATGTTGCAGCGTTTGTGGCAGCACCGCCGAACCCTGCTGCAATACGTTATGACATATAGCCTGGGATAACTTGATCCAGAGGTGGTGCAGATCACGCTGCTGGAGTGGTGTCAGATCAAGGACCTATGCACCCTGCTACACAGTTTAGAAATGTCGACGAAGATCTTTAGCACTGGCAATGTCATTCTCAGCGTGACAATTCTGGTCATCTACATGATGGAGCACACTGTAATTATTATTCGGAGTCAGGTGTTGGGACAAGAGGAAGGGGAGGAAGTACAGGAGGAGTCATATGCGGAAGGGATAACAAGATCTACGAGGTCCAGATGGTCAGCGGCACCTATGCGGCAGTCATGGTGAGGGAGAGGGATTAACAAGGGCGCATAGTATCAGCAAAAAGTGTTGAGGAAGGTGCAGGAGCCCATGAAGAAATGGAGGACGAACTGGCGATGGGCATGGAAGACTCAGCAGATGAGTGAGAGCTTGCTCACATTTCGGTTGTGCGAGGTTGTGGGGAGAGGGCAGAGGAAGGAGGCACGATTCTCACCTCTCTGCCACCAACACACCAAGGACTTGGTCCTCCTGGATGCACAAGACACATGAGCGGCTTCTTGCTGCACTACCTACAACATGACCCTCGGATTGTACGAATTCAAAGTAATCCAGAATACTGGGTTGCCACACTGTTACATCCCCGGTACAAGACAAAATTTGGCAAAATAATTCCTGCCATAGAAATGGACGCACGTATACAGGAGTATCTGCAGAATGTGGTACGCAATCCTAGATCTACTTTTCCACTAAACACCAGTGCTGCACAGAGTGAATCTCAACGCTTTGTCATGGATAGGAGGAAATGGTCTTTTACTTGTCCACATCTGAGGGACCGAGGGCTGGCTGCTGTGCTGAGATGGCGTTGAGTACGGTGTCCCTGCACAGTTGCACTTTTGGTCATATACCAAAATGAGTTGAAAAAGGACAGATGCTGTTGGAAAGGGGAACAGGTGTGTTGGAAAGGGGAAAAAAGTTTTGGTCCGTGGATTTGGTGGTTAAGCAACAGTAACATTTGCTGAAGAAACACCATCTGTTACAGTGGGACTGGCAGATTTGGATAAAGTGGTATATACTATGTTACCGCTATATAACGAAAATTAATAAGAAAAGAAAGAGAAAGGTATATATCCCCATCAGCAGTCAGTGTCCACCGTGCTCCCAGTTGGAAAATGAGAGGTTGGCAACTGGAAGGTTTGGTGGAGGATACAGAGCTGTGTGGCTATGAAACTAATAGTAGCCTGAACCGAGTTAGACGCCATTCGGATCTGGAGACTGTGAGCCCTGTTAGCGTCACAGGGTCCACATGCCCACCCAGCCCAGGAACTCCCTGTTAACAACACAGGGGCCATTGAGTACGCTGACCGTGTGCGTAGGGGCACACCTGTGGACAGCAGGCGCATCAGCAGCAGCAGGCCTGTTAATGCCACTGGGCTGCACAAGCAGGACTGGTAGGACAGGAGCTGGTCTTAACCGTTCTGCGTTACCAACTGTGGTGGTGGCCTGCATCGACACCCTATCCTTGCCTACCTCTGGCCTAAAGCCGCAATGGGTTCAACACATGGAGGTGTGCTCTTTCGGAGCATAATAGAAGACTGCGCACCTCCTTGTTGGCTCCAGCCCCTTTTATAACCTGGGTCCGCCCTAAACCAGGGTGAACCACAATGCACCTCCTGCAGACAAAAGTAGAGTGACACGTCATGAGTGGCATAACTAGCGTCCTATTTGGAACCGCAACTTCAATGATGACCTCATGGCTGCCATGACCCAAACACCTCACCAGTCATCGTCTGACCATCAATAATGCGGTGACAAGTCATAGGGGTGGCCCTCTGCAAGCCATTTGGGAGGACACCTGATGCCCTGTGGTCTATATGTGCCCCCCCACATCAGGGGCAGGGCCAAAGAGTTTATTACCGGACCTAGTCTCTGATGCAGTAAGTGCCTGAGCATGCTCAGTAGCATGAAATACAGTCTCTGAAAAAAGACTATCAGCTTTAGCATGGTGTCTAGGCACAAAACAGGACTTAGACCCGGCACGGAATGCAAGCACCTGTGCAAAGAGGGTTTTCACACTTAGTGTGGGAGCATGCGCTGTATCCCGAAATGAAGACTTAGCGTCAGGAATAGCACAGTCAGGCTGAGCATACTCACTAGGCGAAACACTGTAATTAGGCTGCAGCTGGGGTAAATCGGCACACGCATGCGCACTAGCTGCCTCTCCACACTTAGACGTGGAGGGGAAATTGCTCTTGGAGATGCTGTCTATGAACAGAAGGAAAAGCTAAAGGAAGCCTGACTTTCTATCCCTCCGAATTATCAAATGCAGCAATGAATTCCATGAGTTTGCTATAACATTAGCGTAGCAAAATGTGCATGAGGGTGTCATGTAGAGGTGCTAGAAATAGCTTGGCACCAGTGGGGCACTAATGGAATACAACAGCCAGTTCTATGATGCCACTAAATGGCAGTATTTTTTGCTATCATTATAGCTTATTAAAAACAGAGCAGGAGGGTGTCATGCAGAGGTGCTGCACATAGATTTGCACTAGTGTGACTAGACAAAAGTCCAATAGCCACGTTTAGGATGCCACTAGGTACACTGACTGTTTGCTAGTATAATGGCTTAGTTAAAAAGAGTTGGAGTGTGCAATGCAGGCAGACGTGCTGCAAATATCTTTGCACTACTGTGACTACACAAAAGTCCAATAGCCACGTTTAGGATGCCACTAGGTACACTGACTGTTTGCTAGCATAATGGCTTAGTTAAAAAGAGTTGGAGTGTGCAGAGGACAGGAGGGTACAGTGCCAGGATTGTGGGGCTCTGGGTAGAGGAATGGAAGCCTGCCTTTCTATTCCCTCCTAATAGGGAAATGCAGCGACGAAATCCCTGACCTTGGCTACACAGACGCTGTCTCTGTTTTCAGGACCTGTCACCTATGGCTCTGACCCTACCGGTTTCAGCCCTTAAAAGGACTGATAGAAAGTGCTATCCCTATGCTGTCTAACGCTGTGTATGGAGCGCATACAGCTGTATCGGCGATAGGACTCAGGAGGACGGAGCTGCGACAGTGATGTCTGACACCAAAGACGCAGAAGAGATAATGGCGTCCTGGAGGAAAATGTCCGGTTTTATAATGCAGGGACATGTGACATGGACATCCTATCACACATGCCGTTGCTTCTCTGGCTAAAAGTCCACTTAGCTGTGTGTGTGTCTGGGATTGGCTGACATGCTGGCCCGCCCCACTACACGCGCGCGCTTAGGGAAGGAAGACTAGGAAAAAAAAAAAAATGTCGATCGCCATTATAGAAACAGCAGTGATCTGAAGGCGCTGTTCACGCACACTATACACTGAAATGTCATAATAGTGTGATTCACAGAGTGACTTACACTATTACAGCGGAAACCAAGCTAGGAATTAGCTGTTTTTTTGATGCTAGAACCGTTCTCGAACGTTTCTAGAACTATCGAGCTTTTGCAAAAAGCTCGAGTTCTAGTTCGATCTAGAACAGGCCCCAAAATCACTCGAGCCTAGAACTGGAGAACCTCGAACCACGAACCGCGCTCAACTCTAGTGAGCCCCCTTATAGCCTCCTCTATACATTATTAGCAGCACATGGCCTTCTATATACTGTTTGAGCCCCTATATACAGTGAGCCCTCAGAGTACTATATACAGTATGAGAATGCAGTATGAGCCGCCACATAGCTTCCCTAAATACATTATTAGCAGCACATGAGCTCCTGTATACACTATGAGCCCCCACACAGCCTTCTACATACATACAAACCTCCCATAGAAATGGATAACAAAAAAGGGCACATGCTCACCTCACTCCCATTCCTCCAGTGCACTGATGCTCTGCACAGCACATGCGATGATGTGATGTCATCACGTCTGTTATGCCTCACACTGATTGGTAGATGATGGAACCAGGAAGCACCATCCTCCACAAATGTGTTCGCCACTGCCTGCATTCTGTGGATGCAAATATGGGTGACACCAGGAAGTGGCGGAGGGCATGCTTTGGCCTGTGGTCCACTGTTTTCAACTGCGGGCCGAATTGGAACAGCTAGAGGGCCAGATGTGGGTTGCACTTTGCCCAGCCCTAGATTAGAGGAAGGTTTCTGTGCAACTAACAAATAGTGCCTGCTTTGTTGACTTGCTAATACTTATACACCATAATAAAACATTTTAATATGCCTTCATAAGACATCAGATCGCAGTTATCAAGGAATCATTTTTTATTCAACATTTGTATGTCCTGCATGTTCATATAGATGGCTTAGGAGGGTTAATCCTTTTGACAAATTCCCTTTAATGTCTTTAAAACCTGCAGCTTTATACTCAGTCATTTCATTATAGTATATTGTATAATGTTGCACAATTTTTTTGCAGTAGATACATGTATTCAAGTGTGTGTGGAATTATCTTAGCAAAAAAAATTTAAAAACTATTTTATTGCATAAACTGGCAAAACTGCCTCATATATAATTCTATAAAAGAAGAAGAAAAAAAATGAGGAGAAATGTCCTTTTGCGCTTCCATTGCATCTTCTAATAAGAAAAAAAATCTTTTTTCCCCATTTAGAGATTTAATGTCTCCATAACAAGAGCAAAATCTCTCTTAATCATGGTTGGTAATGCTGTTATCCTACGAAAAGATCCAAATTGGTGTCGGTAAGTAACGATGATTATGCCTGTATACAAAGACCATTTTATCTGGCATGTCTAAATTTAGAAGTCAGAAATGTTTGTCCCAATGGATTAATAAATGTCCATACAGTAGAGGGAGAATTGCTCAGCCATGTTAAGGGGGTGCTCCTATATAGAGTGATGCCCATCTGGCAAGTGAGTAAAGGGGGCTTTACATGCAACGACATTGCTAACAAGATGTTGTTGGGGTCACGGAATTTGTGACACACATCTGGCCTCGTTAGCGATGTCGTTGCGTGTGAAACGTTCGAACGACCGCTATCAAAAATACTCACCTAATCGTTAATCGTTGAGACGTCGTTCCTTTCCCGAATATCGTTGCTCTTCTGGGACGCAGGATGTTCGTCGTTCCTGAGGCAGCACACATCGCTATGTGTGACACCCCAGGAACGACGAACAACACCGTACCTGCATCCTCCGGCAACTTTCCTGCGGCTGCTCTCCGCCCCTCCGCTTCAATTGGATGGCTGCCGTGTGATGTCGCTGTGACGCCGCACGAACCGCCCTCTTAGAAAAGAGGCAGTTCACCGGCCACAGCGACGTCACTAGGAAGGTTAGTATAGGGTGACTGGTGCTAGCGATATTGTGCACCACGGGCAGCGATTTTGCCCGTGACGCACAAATGACGGGGGCGGGTGCGAACGTGTAAAGCCCCCTTTAGGACAGCAAAGTCATATGGTTTAGCTGTTTTTCCAGAGGGAGATGTAGCCATGAGGGCCCCTGTACATTACGTATTCTTCCCAATCATAGAGACCTACTGTATATAGTGGGCAGGCACACTGGAATCAATCGGAGCTCAGCATTCATTTTTTAAACACTTAAAATTGCAATAATCAATTGCTATAGGCAACACAGATTTTTCTTTGAGACAATTTTAATATTTGCCCAATTTTTTTTTTTTTTTTGTAAAACTGTTCTATGAATAAAGAATTGAAAATAAACTAAGCTGATCTAATCAAGCATTGGAAAGTGATAGGAGGTTCCCACTTGCTGCTTATTTTAACAGAACTTCAGGAGTGGTAGAGTTGGCAAAACTAAAAGTGGGCATTTAGAAGTTGATTTTGGGAATTTTGGGGGCATTTGCCTTTTAAAGGGGTTGACCCAAAGTGTGAGGAGTGTATTTACATTTTACGTCCATTAGAAAGGGTGTGTGGTTTTGAAAATACATTACATTTTCATGTGCAATAGCGCCCCATTCCGTGTTTTTGCTTGTGATTGGTGGGTAGATCCGCCTTTAGTTGTGAGGTGACTGTTCCATTGTAGCTATGACAACCTGCCAGATGCAGCATGACCACATTCCCTCCCATTGCCCTGTGTGGGAACCTAGTATAAACTTGGTTATAACACACGTTGTGCAACCAAAGTCATTAAGTAGACTCAGACTTGCACCTAACAGTATTTCTTGGTAAGATCAGGTACACATCTCTTGGTGGTTAACAATGACTGAACTGATTCATGAATTTATTGTTAACCTACTTTCATTTTCATCAGGTTTTTACAGTTTTGCACTGATAAAGGGGGTATTCGTGGCTTCCAAGCAGGTGACCTTGAAGATTTGAATGAATCTGAACTTACAGAACTATTTGGAAATATGAATGTTAACGAACCAGAACCTTGTAAGTGAAGAATCACAAGTGTACATTTACTGTTTCTGACTCCATCCAGTGTACTACCTCTTCTGATTCCACATATTTCCATCAGGTAAAATATTAAAGCCTATACTCTTCTTCTTTTTTTTTTTCCCTGTACCAACGCCATTCCAGAGGTGTTGCAGCTCGTGGTTCCAGGGCTCATGTGGAGTTGTGATGTCAAAGTAGCCTCATATCCAGTCAGCGCCGCATTCCTTCTACCCGCCTTCGGACCATACGAGCAATCAAGAGGAAAGGAGTGCAGTCGCAGCACTCACTAACTGATTTGGTCCAAAGGTTGTGAGACAGAAGCCGGCTCTGATTTGGACGTGGGGCTCCTGTGACGTCACAACCATACATGAGCCGCTGCAATGACGCCGGTACAGGAGGTGAGTATAGGCTTAATTATTTTACCTGGGAGGAACCTGGAATCAGAAGAGGTTGTCATAGTAGTGGATAACCCCTTTCATTTTTCTAGCTGTAGTAAATATTGTGTTAACTAACTATGCACTTTCCCTGTTATATTATTTAAGATCTAATAAATATCAGCGTGTTATCAATCAGCGCGACATGATATAAATATAACTAGGTGTATATGTTCTGTTATTTTACAGGTGAGCAGAGTGGCGAGAGTGCAGTGCAGCAGCAAGGAGAGCCAGCATGGAGACATGAGCATTAACGCATCCTCACTGACAAAGCTTCCAGGAGATTTATACTTCTATATCAACTTTTAGACGTTATTCCCTCATTCAAATGCATTCCCTTGTACAATGTCCTATTAACAGACTGTTGAAAATTCTTTTCTTTTTGTCCCTGTGTAATATCTTTTGTCCTCCATGTTATAATTCTCATAGTTTATAACAACCAGCTTTCTAAGACTCCTGTTATGTAGGTTATTTAAAGATTTTTCCTTTGTAACTGTAGATTTGCCTACTTTCTATATGAAAATTGGACGACAACCTATGGGGTTTTAATTGGCGGCCATACTAGCCAACATTGCTCTTCCCTGAGTAACATAAAACAAAGGCTGTGTTTTTTAGCCTTTTTTTTGTTTTGTTTTTTTTGGGGGATTTCATCAGTGTTTCAAACAGCCATTCAATATGTTCAATTGCAAGAACAATTTAGTTTTCGGTGCTATTTATGAACTATGATAACCTTCATTAAGGCCGAAGAGGTCTTTGCAACTTACAGTATCCATGGGAAAATGACGTTCCTATCCTGGCTTTGCTGAATGGAAGCCACGATTCTAGTGGGTGGGAAAATTATTTGGCCAATAAAAATATTTTTAACATTCATTCGGTATTAGATTTTGACATTCTTGGGCAATGTTCATATTGCCTAACAATGACAGTGGTTCTGCAGCCCCTGGAAAATGGGATTTGGATATATGTGCAGAGTGGATCATTGACTATAATAATGCAGACTGAGTCACTGTGTGCTCTGCTGGACGTCTTTTTCATCTCTGCCTCCCTGCTTGAGGCAGGCTCCAAGATGTAGTTGATCACATTCGAATCCCGTTTTCCAGGTCTTCCTACTTAAACCCCAACAGAGCTATTGACGTGAGAGTAAAACACAATGTGAACCCGGCCTTACATTGTTAGAACAGAGAACAACACAACATCTCTTTTCCTAGATACTTCACCTACACGTCATAGTTTTCAGTTTAAAGCTAAATTATCTTAATGAATTACATTTTAAGTAAAATTATTAGAAATAACGATAGCACAATCAAGCCTTGATTGATCCTAATTGTCTTGTCTTTCTTATTTAATACATACGATGAGCACTGGAAAAACACCAACTTTTGTCATTTTTGTCACCAGTACATATTATACTGCCTGTGATCGGGGCAGCTTATGCAATATCACTGCATTAAGAATTTGGATAAATCAGTATCAATTGTATATTTTTATTAGTTTCTGAATATTCATTGATGGGCTAAAATTGTTTAATTTATCACTTGAATTGTAGAATTTAATCATATATTTATAAAGGGGAACTTTTGGAATACTTTTTTTTTTTTTTCTTTTTACAAATTATTTGAAACGCTAACTTTTATCACTAATGACTTCATATATATAGAGACCTTAATCTGATCAAATCAAGTTGGGATTTTTTCTTTTCTGATTTTCTTATACCATTGCTTACACATAAAGGAAATATCAGTCATAAATAACAGATCAATAATGTGGTGGAGCGATTAAGTGTAGATACATACATGATGTAATTATTTATAAGAGCTGATGTACATGGGACACAAACAATCTCCTAATTATTATTAGGCACCATTCAGACAACATTTGACAGTTTTTAGCGTTTGATCAAAATCAATTTTGATCATTCAGTATTTCATCAGTTTTTTTCTTGTATAGAACAACAAGTGATGGAGAGTTCTCAAGTTTCTACTATGAAACAGTCAGTGAAAAGCAAACCACAATCAAATAAACTGGACCACACTCAGATGCCTTCTAAGAATGTATAGAGTTGCTTTATCAAGTTTGATCCGTAATTGGGATATAAATCAGACAAGTCTTCGCGTTTTGGTGTGCACCAGTTGGTTATGCAAAAATACATGGACATGAAAAAAATATGTGCACTACTGTATTTGGTTTTCTGTTTTTATACATTAAAATTTTGATATGAGATTTTTTTCAATTTTGTAATAATAAAAATTAAATATTTTAAATTATGACCTGACTAGTTCTGACTTGTGGTTTTAATTTTATATAATTTACAAATATTGTAAAGAGTTTTTAGCCATATTGCAGCTTTTTTAAGGAATAAATACATCTATGGAGAACCCAACAGGCAGCAATGCTGTTAGTACATAAACACTCTACAAAGACCAAGACGATTATCACCACCATATGGTGATAACTATGAAACTTGCGGATCTGTACGGCATTAGTCAACAAGGCAAAAATTCCAGCGCTATGGTCTGCAGAAAAATTAATTTATAGAAAATCCAAAGGTTAAAATTCAGACTTCAAATGTCAGACAAAAATCCCTAAAAAAAAAAACAAAAAAAAAAAACCCCCAAACCCATGTACATCTACGCATTTCAAGTGAGAACCATTGTTACTCATGATAACATTGCAAGTGCCATATGTATATACATAGGATTTGATCCTATTCACACTTGTGGCTTAATTAATTCAGACATGATTTAATTATGTGCCAATATTTTCATGGTTAACATATTGTAAGAACGTTGTTCATATTATAGCACCTATGTACAGGGATAAATAGATATTCCTTTAAATTGTTTCACTACGTAATGAGATTGAAACTACACAATATTCTTGTTTAGTAAGTCTATTTTAAGGGAATGCAATACTTCTCAATGTGTGATTAATTCACACCTTGTTAGAACCTTGTTCACATTGCAGAGCCTATGTAACAGGATAAATAGAGACCATTGTTAACACTAGAAGTCCCAGAAATTTTGAGCTCCCCCTCCCCCCGAAGTCCCGAAAGAGGGTCAAATGACCCTTAAGGCCCCGTCACACACAACGAGATCGCTAACGAGATCGTTGTTGCGTCACCGTTTCTGTGACGCAGCAGCGATCTCATGTGTGACACCTACCAGCGATCAGACCCCTGCTGTGAGATCGCTAGTCGTTGCTGAATGGTTGGGACCATTTTCTTCAAAGGCGATGTCCTGCTGGGCAGGACACATCACTGTTTGACGCCTACCAACGACCTCCTAACACTGTCCTAACGCCTGCCGAGATCTTTATACAGATCGCTGATCGTTACTGTTTCGTTGGTAAGATCTGACTGTGTGACATCTCACCAGCGACCTCCCAGCGACTTACCAGCGATCCTTATCAGGTCGCATCATTTTCGGGATCGCTGGTAAGTCGTTAAATGTGATAGGGGCTATAGTCCAAACTATTATCAAATACAATAAACTGAATAGAACTAACTAGAAACTAAATGGCTGAACTCAATGGAAAACAACAACCTCCTGTGGTGCGACAGTAATGGCCTTAATTACAGAACAAAAGACTGTGATTATAGGATGTTAGCTAAAATCCTTCAGATCATTCGACCCATCTCTGGGTTCCAAAGGTAGAAATGTTAAATGACCTCTCTCTGGGACTTCTAGTGTTAAAGGGTTATTCTCATTTCTAAGATCCTACCCAAATATATAATAGGTGTATAATATTAGCAACTACTTACAATTAGAAATGTAGTATAGTTCTTCTGATTCACTGTGTCGCTTACTTAGTGTTCAGGACATTGCAGGTATTCATTGTTATGACCACGCATATAGTGACAGTTGCTAGTGGCCGTAATCTTGGATACCTAAGGTCTTGCAATGCCTACACGTTAGGTAAGCAGCTTAGTGAATCAGAAGAACTATACTACATTTGTAATTGGAGGTATTTCCTATTATTAATAATAATATTATTATTTATTATTATTCCCACTGCATGTTGGGCTAGGATCTTGGAGGTGGGAATACACCTTTAAATAATGTCACTACATAATGGTTAACAAATTGTTAGAATGCAGTTATACTTCTTTTCTTTTTTTTTTTTTTCATTGATTCGGAGTATGATTCTAATTAAATGTGTTTAAACTGAGATTAAAAAAAAGGTAAAATATAGAAGAAAAAAAAAATAAAAAAATTCTAAATATACAGTGCCTTGCGAAAGTATTCGGCCCCCTTGAATTTTTCAACCTTTTCCCACATTTCAGGCTTCAAACATAAAGATAAAAAATGTTAATGTTATGGTGAAGAATCAACAAGTTGGACACAATTGTGAAGTTGAACGATATTTATTGCTTATTTTAAACTTTTGTAAATAATAACTGAAAATGGGGGAGTGCAATATTATTCGACCCCTTTACTTTTAGTGCAGCAAACTCACTCCAGAAGTTCATTGAGGATCTCTGAATCATCCAATGCTGCCCTAAATGACTGATGATGATAAATATAAGCCATCTGTGTGTAATGGTCTCCGTATAAATGCATCTGCTATGTGATAGTCTCAGTGTTCTGTTTAAAGCACAGAGAGCATCATGAAGACCAAGGAACACAACAGGCAGGTCCGTGATACTATTATGGAGCAGTTTAAAGCTGGATTTGGTTGCAAAAAGATTTCCAAAACTTTAAATATCCCAAAAAGCCCTGTGAAAGCGATCATATTGAAATGGAAGGAGTATCATACCACTGCAAATCTACCAAGACCCGGCCGTCCATCCAAACTTTCATCTCAAACAAGGAGAAGACTGATCAGAGATGCAGCCAAGAGGCCCATGATTACTCCGGATGAACTGCAGAGATCTACAGCTGAGGTGGGAGAGTCTGTCCATAGGACAACAATCAGTCGTACACTGCTCAAATCTGGCCTTTATGGAAGAGTGGCAAGAAGAAAACCATTTCTCAAAGATATCCATAAAAAGTGTTATTTAAAGTTTGCCACAAGCCACACACCAAATATGTGGAAGAAGGAGCTCTGATCAGATGAAACCAAAATCAAACTTTTTGGGCACAATGCGAAACGATATGTTTGGCGTAAAAGCAACACAGCTCATCACCCTGAATACACCTTCCCCACTGTCAAACATGGTGGTGGCAGCATCATGGTTTGGGCCTGCTTTTATTCAGCAGGGACAGAGAAGATGGTTAAAATTGATGAGAAGATGGAAGGAGCCAAATACAGGATCATTCTTGAAGAAAACCTGTTGGAGTCTGCAAAAGACCGGAGACTGGGATGGAGATTTTGTTTGTCAACAAGGCCGTGATCCCAAACATAAAGCTAAATCTTCAATGGAATGGTTCACACACATATCTAGGTGTTAGAATGGCCAAGTCAAAGTCCAGACCTGAATCCAATCGAGAATCTGTGGAAAGAGCTGAAAACTGCTCTTCACAAACGCTCTCCATCCAACCTTACTCAGCTTGAGCTGTTTGCAAAGGAAGAGTGGGCAAGAATTTCAGACTCTCGATGTGCAAAACTGATAGAGACCTACCCCAAGCAACTTGCAGCTGTAATCGCAGCAAAAGGTGGCGCTACAAAGTATTAAGTTAACCCCTTCAGCCCCCAGCCTATTTTGACCCTAAAGACTAGGCCACTTTTTGCAATTTTGACCAGTGTCACTTTATGAGGTTATAACTCTGGAATGCTTCAATGGATCCCGGTGATTCTGATATTGTTTTGTCGTGACATATTGGGCTTCATGTTAGTGGTAAATTTAGGCCGATATTTTTTGCGTTTCTTTTTTTCCAATAGGTGGCGCTGCGCTAGATTTTGTCTCCTTTCCTGGAGAGACAATTTGAATATTTCGCAGAGGGGCATAGCAGCTATAAGTCTCCTTACTGGCAGCCGGACTGGCTTGCAAAGTCTCCTTAAGGAGAATAGTGTTCCCCCGTGAAAAAAAAAATGGACATTTCGTGAAAATTTTGAAAATGTAATTTTCAAACTTTGAATTTTTATGGTCTAAAACCAACGAGACATATGACACAAAATAATTAACCTTTCCCACATGTCTACTTTACATCAGAACAATTTTGGGGAAAAATTTTTTAAGTTATAGGGGTTCAAAGTTTTATGAGCAATTTCTCATTTTTACAACAAAATTTAGAAAGCCACTTTTTTAGGGACCACATCACATTTGAAGCGATTTTGAAAGGTCTACATGACACAACACCCAAAAGTGACACCATTCCAAAAACTGCACCCCCTCAGGCTACTCAAAACCACATTCAAGAAGGTTATTAACCCTTCAGGTGCTTCACAGTAACTAAAGCAATGTGGAAGGAAAAAAATGAACATTTTACCTTTTGCAACAAAAATGTTAATTTAGCCTCAAATATTGCATATTCACAAGGGTAGCAGGATTAAATTAACCCCAAAAATTTGTTGGGCAATTTCTTCTGAGCATGCAGATACCTCCATATGTGACGAAAAACCACTGTTTAGGCGCAAGGCGGGACTCGGAAGGGAAGGAGCGTCATTTGACTTTTTGATCAGAAAATTAACTAGAATCGTTCGCCGCATCATGTTGCGTTTGGAGATGCCCTGAGGTGCCGAAATAGTAGAGCTCCCCCACATGTTACCCCATTTTGGAAAATAGACCTCTCATGGAATTTATCTAGATGTTTATTGAGCAATTTAAACCTCTGGGGGCTTCACAAAAGTTAATAATGTTAAATAAAAAAACAAATTTCTTACCACGAAATTGTTACTTCAACCAGGTAGCTTTTTTTCACAAGGGTATCAGGGAAGAATTGCACCATAAAATGTAAGGTGAAATTTCTCACGAGTACACAGATACTTCATATGTGGTGTAAATCAAATGTTTGGGCGCACAGCAGGGCTCGGAATGCAAGGAGCGTCATTTGACTTTTCAAACGCAAAATTGTCTGGAATAATTAGCGTATTCCATGTTGTCTTTGGAGACCCCCTGAGGTGCCGAAACAGTGGAGCTCCCCCACGTGACCCCATTTTGGAAACTAGACCCCCATGGCATAAAAAAAAAAAATCAGGGCACACGCACGGATGTGCTGCAAAAAGGGGGGGACTAGGTGGGATGGAACAAAGAAGTCCTGTCCAAAGTAGAGTACGAATGCAGGACACTTGCTGATCAGGTACCTAATTGTTCAAGTTGTCGGGTTTTTTTTTGGGGTGCACAAAAAATGCAAAAACTCGAGCACCAATTACGTACCTGATCAGCCAATCACGTAGCTGATCAGCACTTGGCGGCAAGCAGGTGGGGGAGGAGGGGGGGAGGGAGGGAGTGGGAGATGCGATTGGGGATAGTTAGAAAAGAGCCATGAACAATACTTACAGGATGGATCAGAACAGCAGCAGGATCACAGGAGAGATGGCAGAAGATGGGGGGGCGGCAGATGGGGGGGCAGCAGCAGATAAAGGGAGCATTGGGGGATGTGAGACGGCGGCGGCTGGGAGAGGGTGGCGGCGTATGGGAGAGGACGCAGTGGATGCAGGAGCGGCGGGGGATGGGGGGGTAAGGGGGGAGTGGGAGGTGAGATTGGGGATAGTTACCTTACAGGATAGATCTAGGCAGCAGGATCACAGGGGTGAGAGGTGGGGGGAGAGCGGACAGCAGATCACAGGGGTGAGAGGTGAGGGAGCACAGAGCACGGGGATGAGAGTTTGGGGGAGAACGGACAGCAGATCATGGGGGTGAGGTGGGGGGGAGCGGGCAGATCACGTAGGTGACAGGTGAGGGAGCACAGATCACGCGGATGAGAAGTGGGGGGAGCGGGCAGCAGATCACGGAGGTGAGGTGGAGGGGGCGGGCAGCCGATCACGGAGGTGAGGGGGCGGGCAGATTATCACGGGGGTAAGAGGTGGGGGTGAGGGCAGCAGATCTGGGAGAGCGGTGGCAAATTGAGGAGGGCGGCGGATCAGGAGGCTTTTCGCCGGTTTGATATAGTACAATGGCAGCGCGGAAACTTCCGGGTCCCATGGTCCGGTCTCATGACAGCATGGGACCGGAGCTTGTCGCCCTGCCATTGTACTGTATACACTGTACTGGCATGCTCCAGGACCGACGAGTGAAGCTGAGGGGGGGGCGGTCACCGGCAACAGGTCCACGGTGATTGGAGAGATCGGTCACAAGGCTTTCATAAGGATTTCAATGTTTCAGCCATTTTCAATGGCTGAAACATTACAGTGGCTGAAACATTACAGTGGCTGTGATTTGGCTGAGTGGCGTTCGTCAGCCAATCACAGCCTCCGTAGGTCCGGGGAGGAGGCACCACCCCTCCTGAGGTCAGGCACAGGTCCACTCCTTCCCGAATCTGCGGTTTGTGTGAACCGATCGCTGTCTCCGGGGCTCTGGTGCCGCGATTTCGCCATGACTGATACATCTGTCATGGGTCTTTAAGTACCAGGGCACCATGACTGATGCATCCGTCAAAGGTCGTGAAGGGTTTAAAGGGAACTAATAATATTGCACGCCCCAATTCTCAGTTTTTTATTTTTTACAAAAATTTTAAATAAGCAATAAATATCGTTCATCTTCACAATTGTGTCCCATTTGTTGTTTCTTCACCATAACATTCAAATTTTATCTTTTATGTTTGAAGCCTGAAATGTGGGAAAAGGTTGAACAATTCAAGGGGGCTGAATACTTTTGCAAGGCACTGTATTTACAGTGAATTCAATTATTCTCGGACCCATGTGCTCCAGGTTCTCCCATTACTGTTTTCTACCCATTACTGTATATAGCATATACCGTAGTTACATGATTTTGTTATTTATGCCCTTCTGTGAACAACGTTCTAACAATGTGGTAATTATTCACACGTTGGGACCTACTGAAAGTTCTTAAAACAGACTTTCTAATAGAGTATTATTTGTGCATTTGTAATCTTTATTATGCAGTGACACTATTCAAAAGAACAGCTCTTTCTGTATTTACTCTGGTACATAGGTGCTATGATGTTAACTATGTTCCAACAATTTATTAACCATTAAAGAGTGACATTATTTAAAGGAACAATTATCTTTTTATCATGATACATAAAAAATTGTTTAAAAAAACTGTAGTCCTCAGTGGTTGATACCTTTTTAATGGCTAACTGAAAAGATGGTAATAATAGCAAGCTTTCGAGACTACTCAGGTCTCTTCATCAGGCATGGTATAACGCAAAATCTGAAGAGTCTCATATTTATACACAACATCCATGCCTGATGAAGAGGCCTAGTCTCGAAAGCTTGCTATTATTACCATCTTTTCAGTTAGCCATTAAAAGGTATCAACCACTGAGGACTTCAGTTCTTTTAAACAATTTTTTATCTCTACTGGCTAACACGGTACAAAGATATATTTTACCTGTATCATGATTCATAGGCACTACAATGTGAACAAGGTTCTAGCAAGGTGTGAATTAATCACACATAAAATCCTTCACAACCTGGCGATTTTTCATATTTTCCTCCCTTTCTTCCAAGTCCCATAACTTTAACTTTTTTTTTTTTTTTTTTCCCATCAATATAACCCTATGAGAGCTTGTTTTTATGAGCCAAGTTGTACTTCCAAATTGTATGATTCATTCTGCCCCATATTGTACAGGAAAAATGGGGAAAAAAATTCAAGTGCAGTGACACTGAAAAAACAAAAGTTCAATTCTACAACTTAATAATAATAATAATAAATTATTTACAATGTTCACTATATTGTAAAACTGGCACCCTATGATCATGTTAATGGGGCAGCCGATGGGAGCAGGGAATGGCGCGCTCCCTGCCACCATGTGTTAAATCTTGCTGTTAGAGATTGACGGGAAGATGTAACTAGTTAACAGACGCAGGTGGATCTTGGCAGCACGTATTAGCTGATCAGATGAGACAACATGTGTAGGGAAAGGCCAGAGTCACACTTGCGAGTACCTCACGTGTAACTCGCGCGAGTCTCTCATTGAATCATTCGGCACGGACCCGCACTCTCCTGACAGGAGCGGGTCGGTTGCATGTATGTCTATGCAGCTGAGATGCTCCTGCCCTAAGAGTGTGAGTCCATGCCGGGTGATTCAATGAGAGACTCGCGCGAGTTACACGCGAGGCACTCACAAGTGTGACTCTGGCCAAAGGTGCGGGCTCTCTGCGCACCCTGCCTAAAAGGGGAGTACACGACCTATGAAGAAACAGTACATAAAAGATCGTGAAGTGTTTACTTAATAGACTTACTAAATTATATTTTGTGTGGATGCCATCTCATTACACAGTTATACTATTTAAAGGAATAATCTTTTTCTTTATCCTGGTACATAGGTGCTATAATGTGAACAACATTCTAATGATATGTTAACTATTCAACCATTAGCACATAATAAAATCACGTCTGAATTAATTAAGCCACATGTGTGAATGGGTTCAAATCCTATTTATATGTACAGGGTGGGCCATAAGTATGGATACACCCTGATAAAAATAGAAGTGGTTGCTTATATCACCTTACAGTTTGTGGCTTATTAGTACATTGGAGGGGCCAAACATTTGAGGCCAGGTGATGCCCATAGTGGCCATCTGCAAAGCTGCCATTTTGAATTCAACTTTAATTTTTTTCAATGGGAAGGGGCTCATGTGACTCATCAAAAACATAGAGAATCGCACAAGAAAATCAATGGTGTGTTCATGTTTAATGTAGCTTTATTCATTATCGAGTTATTGACACGTTTGTGACATGGAATAACGACAGTAACCCACTAAAGGATGTGCTCAAAGTGCTGCCCATTGTGTTTAATTGTTAACGCGATTCTCTTCTCCCACTCTTGACACACCAAGAGCAATACCGCAGATTGAGGATGTGGGGCACCTGAAACAACGGATACAGGAGGCCTGTGGTAGCATTTCTTCTGCGGTATTGCTCTCTGTCAGTCAATGGTTCTGTAAACTTCAGAATCACCGGGATCCGTTGAAGTGTTTTAGTTACATCCTCTGAAAGTGACACTGGTCAGAATTCTAAAATTTGGCACAATTTGGTAAAACTGACTTCTTCCTTAAGTGGTTAAATAATTTAAAAAATAAAAGCCACATGCGGTTCCTCTTGTTTTGATACACAGCCAAGATAAGTGCTTGGCTGAGGGGTGCAGCCTGTAGTCGTGGGCCTCGTCTGTGCTGGCATCAATACAGTGGGGGACCCTATGCCAATTGTTTTATTTTATACCACAATATAGAGGCGCAGATAGGGTCTATGATTCAAACCAATCACAGATGCTGTCTCAGAGGGTGGGGCGTAGACCAACAGCAGCCGATCAGAGATGCCGGTGGAAGGGGAAAGCAGTGAATATGCATTAGTGATAATTGTTGGACCCATAAGTAGTGCTGCAGCCGCAGGGACACTCAGTAAGTTTGTACTGCTTTAACCCTTTTTATTTTCTTTCTTTTACAGCCCCCTACACAATTTTACAACACATCATTTTTACCTCCATTGACTTTAATGGGTTTGGTTAGAATTGACGATCTGATCAGATCGGATCCTATTGCGATCTCAGGCAGGATTGGAGATCCTAAACAGATCCAATCCTTGGCAGGATCGTGCATTTCTACTGGTAACATTAAGATTGCTGATATTTTTCAACAATTTTGGCTCTCAAGTCCAAATTCAGAGATCTTGATGTTCCTTTGCCTATGTGCATGAAATGATCAAGGAATTTACAAGCAACCCATGGCGCTATAGCTAATCTCCCTTAACATGAATAGCAGATAAAAATGGATGCAACGCAGGATAGTATGGATTGTGTATATTAGTGTCAGCGTCCTCTATCTGTCAACATTTGAATGATATGAGATTCTATGGTAGGAGACCAAGGAGGAAACCACTACTGACACAAAGACATGAAAAGAGTAGTCAGCTGGGAAAGTGTTTTGTGGACAGATGAGACCAGGATAGAGCATTTTGGTAAAGCACATCATTCTACAGTACTATTTACTGATAATAGAATGAGGCCTACAAAGAAAAGAACACTGTACCTACAGTCAAATATGGTGGAGGTTCAAAGATGTTTTGGGGTTGTTTTACTATCTCAGACTGTGAGCCTTGACTGTGTACAAGGCATCAAGATATCTGAAGATTAACAAAGGATTTTGGGTCGCAATGTAGTGCCTAGTGTCAGAAAGCTGGATTTGCATCCTAGGTCATGGGACTTCTAGCAGAACAAACCTGAAACATATTTCAAGAAGCACCCAGAAATGGATGGAAACAAAGTGTTGGAGCGTTCTGAATTGGCCAGCAATGAGTCTGAATCTAAATCTCCTTGAAAACATGTGGAGAGGTTTTAAAATTGCTTTTGGGAGAAGGCACCCTTCAAATATGCAAGCGACCTGGAGCAGTTTGCAAAAGAGTGGCCCAAAATTCCAGTTGAGGGGTATAAGAAACTTGTTCATGGTTATAGGAAGCGATTGATTGCAGTTATTTATTCCAATGAGGATGCCAACAATTTTGTCCGGCCTATTGTTAGTTTAGTATGAAATTGTCCAATTTGCCTTTTTTCTTCTCAGTTTTTTTGCTTTGTTCCAATACATACAAAGGAAATAAATGTGTAAAATAAAAAATGTAATTACAATAATTTTCTGAGAGAAATACTTCATTTTCTGGAACAATTTCAAGGGTGACAACACTTTAGACACTGTATCTTATCAAAGAAATTTGCTTCTTTCTCTGCCAGAAAAGATGAGTCGTCATTAGAGCGCGGTGAATAGTCAAATATTTGGGTTTGGATACTTTGTGCAGAATAGTTTATGTTATTGATGTATTCATACTCAATAATGAACCTAACGCATGTCGATGGGAAACTTGAAAAATTTTCTGGAAGAACTTGGAATTAAGTCTGCAGAAATCCAGACACGGACGCAGTCCACCATCCTTCTTTTTGATAAAGAAAAAGTCTGCAGTCATAGGAAATGAAAGCTGCCTAATGTGACCATTAGCCAAAGTGTCTGTTATATAGTCCTTGAGAGCTTGTCTCTCAGGAACTTACAAATTATACAATCTGCACTTGGGAAATTTGGCCCCTGGCTTCAACCTTGTGGTGCAGTCATAGGTACTGCCATTGCACAGACCTTGACAACCCTTTTCAGAGAAAACATCACCAAATTCTGAGAAAGGATCCGAAATACTAGTGGTTATCGCCATGGGGTGGTATTCAAATTTTTAACAACAGGTTCTCTGTAAACCCTGCCCAGTTGAAAACCACACCCATTCAGTAACCACACCCATTTTGTTAGCCACACCCATTTACACGCACTTTTCTCAACCAAAAAATACAAGTAATTTAAAGGAAAATCTCTTTCCCCTTCTTCCTCTCCTATACCTTCACTCTCCTGTCCAGCACCAGTTATTCCAGTCACTGTCACTCTTATTATATTAAACGGTTTTTCTACAATTTTTAAAAAATATTACTAAAGGAGCCCTGCTAAAATGGGAACAGACGACCTTCCCCATACAGATCTCATCCCATGTGGGCTCTTTCTCCTGCAGATCCCATCCCATAATGGCCTATCTCCCCCTACAGATCCCATCCCATGTGGCTCCTTTCCCCCTACAAATCCCATCCCATCATGGCTTCTTTACCCAGCAGATCTTATCCCATGTGCTCCTTTTCCCATATTGCTCCCATCTATGCAGCCTCCTCTCCCCATATAGCTCCCATCTTATGAGACCTCCTCTCCCCATATAGTTCTCATCTATGCAGCCTCCTCTCCCCATGTAGCTCCCATCCTATGTGGCCTCCTCTCCCCATATAGCTCCCATCTATGCAGCCTCTTCTCCCCATATAGTTCCCATCTATGTGGCCTCCTCTCCCCATATAGCTCCCATCTTTATGCAGACTCCTCTCCCCATATAGCTGCCATCTCTATGCGGCCTCCTCTCCCCATATAGTTCCCATCTTTATGCGGCCTCCTCTTCCCATATAGCTGCGATCTTTTGCGGCCTCCTCTCCCTATATAGCTCCCATCTTTATGCAGCCTCCTCTCCCCCTATAGCTGCCATCTTTATGCGGCTCCTCTCCCCATATAGCTGCCATCTTTATGCAGCTCCCTCTTCCATATAGCTGCCATCTTTATGCAGCCTCCTCTCCCATATAGCTACCATCTTTATGCAGCCTCCTCTCCCCATATAGCTGCCATATTTTGCAGCCTTCTCTCCCCATATAGCTCCCATCTTTATGCGGCGCCTCTCCCTAAATAGCTGCCATCTTTTGCGGCCCCGCTCCCCATATAGCTGTCATCTTAAGCTTCCCCTCTCCCTGCATCTTCAGCTCACTGAGCGCTTACCTGCTTCAAGCACCGGCGGCCTCTCCTCTGTTTTCCGTCTTCCGTGGCTCTCTGCACACTGATGCTGACAAACGGCAGTAGGAGGAGCTACCTCCTCACCCTGCCGGGACCTCTGCAGCGTCAGCACGTCGCTGCACGCCGGGTCAGGGAGCAGACAGGCTCCACTGTACCTGAAAGTGCGGCACGTATGGAGGTACGGGGATTCATTTGTGCTAGTGTCTTAAAGACACTAACACAGATGAATACAGGGAACCGGATCGCCAGAGCTGTTTCTTGCCAATTTGGGGAACCGGCTGCTATTTTAACAACCGGTTCGACAGAACCAGCTAAATCCCACCCCTGGTTATCGCCAGGATACAGATCCCTAAGGCTATGTGTGCACACTGTAGTTTTTGGTGCAGTTTTGTTGGCAGAAAATTCTCACTTTTGACTTGCCAGCAAAGTCTATGAGCGTTCAGATTTGATGTGTGAACATTGCAGTTTTTTGTCTGCAGTTTATTGGTCACAAACTTCTAAAAAAAAAACCTGCGTTTTTGGCTTGCTTCTACATGGTCAAAAATGCACCAAAAAAGCAACATCAATACAAGCATTTTTTCCTCACATCTCCAGGCACTCTGGGACAAGGTGCAGTTTTGGTTGCAGTTTGGGTGCAGTTTTTGTAACCACACTGCACCCAAACTGCTCCTTGTCCCAGAAATGTAAAAAACCAAAACTTGTAATGTTGCTGCCAGTGGCGTAACTAGAGTTTGATGGGGCCCGGTGCAAAGTTCGAACCTGGGCCCCCCCCTCCACATACAATGACATTTGGGGTACGGGACAATGACACTGACACTAGGCTCTTACCTTCAGCACCCAGATTTCCCATGATCTGAAATCCCTCTATCAGCACCCAGCTTTCCTATGTTCTGATAACCATCTTGTCCTCGGCACCCAGCTTCCCCATGCTCTGCTATACATCTTTCCCTCAGCACCCAGCTTTTCCATATTAGAGCATGGGAAAGCTGGGTGCTGAGAGATGTATAGCAGAGCATGGGAAAGCTGGGTGCTGAGGAAAAGAGCCCTTTTCCCTCAGCACAAAACGTTCCCATCCAATGCTTGTATCTTTGTCCCCCTTGTATATAGTTCTCCAAATACAATAATTGCCCCTGCATAGCCTTCTATATAGTATAAAGGGTCCCACATAACCCTTCATATATTAGAATGCAGCTACATAGTCCTCCATGTACAGTATTATAATGCATTTACCATAGTTCTCCATGTATTATAATTCACCCCACAGTCCTCCATATATTATAATTCATCCCATAGTCCTCCATGTATAAAGTAACCCTCATAGCCCTCCAATTATTATAATGAATTTACCATAGCTCTCCATGTATTATAATTCACCCCATAGTTCTCCAGATATTATAATTCACTCCATAGTTCTCCATATATTAGAATGCACCCCATAGTACTTCATATATTATACTGCACCACATAGTCCCCCCATGTTTTATAATGCACCTACATAGTCCATGTATAAGGTAGCCATCATAGTCCTCCATATATTATAATGTAGCCCCCATAGTCCTATATGTATTATAATGCAGCCCCTTAAAACCTTCATATTGTGCTATGCAGCCCCATACTCCTCCATGTATAATGCATTCATATAGTCCATGTATAAGGTGTCCATCATGTTGTATAATGCAGCCCCATAGACCTCCATGTATAATGCAGCCAGCCCTCCATGCTCCATGTATAATACAGGCAGCCCCCCATGCTCCATGTATAATGCAGCCAGCCCTCCATGCTCCATGTATAATGCAGGCAGCCCCCGATGCTCCATGTATAATGCAGGCAGCCCCTCATGCTCCATGTATAATGCAGGCAGCCCCCCATGCTCCATGTATAATGCAAGCAGCCCCCCATGCTTCATGTATAATGCAGCCCCCACCATGTTCCATGTATAATGCAGGCAGCCCCCATGCTCAATGTATAATGCAGCCCCCATGGCCTCTGGTCACCGTGTACACATTGATTTAAAAAAAACAAACAAAAAAAGAACAAGTTCTTACATCTCTCCTCGTTCTAGCACTGCTCCGTTCTCACCTCTCCTTGTTCCCCTGCTGCAGTCGGCGTTCGCCTGTCCTGCTCTCTGTGTTTTCAGCACAGCAGTCACACAGGAGTGACGTCACCACGCAGGCACAGGGGGGGGGATGATGAAGCATGGAGCTGCACTGGCCGCTCCACGCTTCATTGTTGCTGTGTGCGATGACGGGGGATGGGGCCCGGTGCCGCCGCTGACACCAGGCAGGGGGGCCCGGTGTCAGCGGCAGCACCGGGTCATATAGCGGCTGCGTGATCTGATCACACACAAAGGAGCTGGCTGCTGATCTGCCGGGCAGATGCAGGCCCCTAAGCTGCCGGGCCCGGCCGCAGTCGAGACCTCTGCAACCGTGGTAGTTGCTGTTTTTTGACCATGTATTTTTGATGCGTTTTTTTCAGTAGAAGCAAGCCAAGAACTCAAGCAGATAGAACATACTGCACTTTTTTTGTTAGACAAAAGTTTGTGACAAACTTCAGACAAAACAACTGCAACGTGCGCATAGCAAATCTGAATTCTCAGATTTTGCAGGGAAGTTAAAAGGGAGAATTTCTGATATCAAAACTGCACAGAACTGCAAAAAAATGACAAAAACTGCAGTGTTATTTTCTGTAACTAGCATGTAGCCTAAACAGTGCTAGTTACAGAAAGAGCTTCATTTAGTTAAGTCCTGTCTCTACAACCAGGTTATGTAATGTACCTGATGAAGGCAGATATTGCCGAAACGCGTTGGTCAGCAAGCGATGTTTTTAAAATTTTAAATTTTTAATAAAGATAAGATCAGTTTAAGTGGATCTGGTCATTTCGTACTTATACGTCTAAGCCGTTGGCTTGTGCGCTGAGCACCCTCCTCCTTTTGTCTTACTGTTTTTAGCTCGGTGTTAGGCTGGTTTGAGATGTTCGTGTTTCAGGTACGTGTGACATCCCTTTTTAACACTGATGCCACACGTACCCATGTTATTTGCTGTTAATCACACGTCCGGGTTTTCACACAGACCGTGTGACCCCCTCATGACCCCGCACGCACACACACAGGCATGTCCGTTTTTTCTCCAGCTGCACGGGTATCACACGGCTTGCACACTGATGTGATCCATGTGACATCAGTGTGACACATACTGGAGAAAACACACACGGGTCTTTTTAATAAAAAGATTTTCTATATTTACCTGTACCCAGTGGTGCTGTCTCTGGCTTTGCTGCATCCTGCTCCTGACCCCCGCTCATTAAACTCACTGAATATTCAGTGCCCTCTGGAGCTGGAAGCCGGAGCGTCGCGGGGGACCGCATCGCTGGGTATACAGTGTACAGCAGAGTGTGTGTGTGCGTGTGCGTGTGTGTAGTGAGAACCTGGAAGCCGGAATACCACGGGGACAACATCGGAGACTCATCAAAGTTTCCAATGAACTCTGATGAACCCGTGAAGCTGTAGCGCGGGTGTCGTGGGGGTCATCAGGATGTCATCAGAGTTTTTTGGGAACTTCGATGACCTCTTGGATGTCACTGTGCTTGCAGAATACTCACCTGTCCCCGCGGTGCTGTCCTTGGCGGTGCTGTATCCAGCGATGCTCCTGCTTCCAGGTCCTGAGTGCGGTTAATAATCAATGAATATAATGAGCAGCGGTCATAAGCGGGAGGCAGCAGACCCGAAGAAAACAGGTAAATATGGAAAATCTTTTTATTTTACAGACCCGTGTTTTCTCCGATACCTGTCACACGTATGCAAACTCTGATGTCACACGCGTAACACACGTATGACCATAACCAGGCGTGTGACTGGTACCTCATTAAACACGGACGTCTGAAACCGGCCTTATGAGAATTTTAATCTCCCATTAATATTCGATAGTCTGTATTCATTATAAATAGTGTTATAGGAATTTTAGTCATGTATTAATAGCTGAATATTATAAGTAATTGTAGATGTCTGTACTCAATGATTCTGTATCTGCTGATGCTATTGTCTAGCCTTTTGAGCTAGGCTTCTCCTGTCCGGGCAATAGGGCAGAGGATAACGATTTATTGAAGGCCAAACAAAGTCTTATTTAGAATAGATAATGTTTAATCTATATTTAAGATGAGGGTGATATGTCATTGTTTGCACCTATTCCTTTGAAGTTTTATTATAAAAAAAACAGATTTAATTATAGAAAATCAGACACTTTTGTATTTTACTGAAAGGTGATCTGTGATGTGTCTCATCATACATAAGAGAAAATAAAGCTTTCATTGCTTCAAACTCAGAGGTCTTTGATCATCCATTAATAGAAGGGAATTTTCCTCACACTTTTAGCACAGGGAAGGACTTCGATTCAGTGGGCCGACTAGCCGCTGCTAAATAGACGGGTCCCCCAGATTACATGCACGATCCATTTTACCCCAAGTTGAGTGCATTACTATTCAAGCCCTTCTTGTGATCAGAAAATATTGCACCTAGCAAATCGCCGCCTGTCTCTCTTCCTTTCTAGGAATTTTTTCTAACTCTGCAATGTAATCCAAGGGAAGTGACACGCCCGCACCAGGGCCTGGGGGTTACTCGTTATCAGGTCCGTTTCTGAGACGCTGCGGTGGCTGCAAGGCCCGCTTCCGTGACCCCGGCGGTGTCAGTTTAAGTAGGGATGATGATGATGGGGATTGTAGTTCGTGACGCCACCTGTGGTATGCAGCAAGTTAGGCGCTGCCGCTGCGAGATGGGGACCTCTGGGGCAAATGATGACGCAGCTTGGTTGGTATAGCTCTCCACAGGAAGAGCTGGGCCCCAGGACGGATGGGGGTAGCATACCTCCCAACCGTCCCGGATACAGCGGGACAGTCCCTCTTCTGAGCCTTTGATCCCGGATCCCGCCCGTGAGGCTGTTTATCCCGGCTCCACCCACTGTAGCCCCGCCTCGCTGTTTCTCCCTTCTATTCATTACAGAGCCGAGCGCGCACCTACTCCTGTGACTGCTGCTGAGGTATGAATCACCCCCTGCAGCAGAGCGACCCCCCCCCTGCAGCAGAGCCCCCCCCCCTGCACCAGAGCCGACCCCCCCTGCACCAGAGCCGACCCCCCCCAGTCCTGGAGCCTGCGTTTGTCTGCAGCTGTTCTCTGATTCCCTGTGTGCGGCTTCTCACTGCTGCAGACACGCGGGGAGTCAGGAAGCTGAGGAGACCATGCAATCAGCACTTATCTCCTGCAGATAGCAGTGGCAATAACCTATGCAGAGTGACATCTGCAGGCTTCTATTACCGATCAGTGGTCTCCTGCCTGTGGAGCAGAGCTGCTGGGTCCTAGCTTCCCAACAGCTTCAGCTCTGCTTTATCCTGGCTCCTCTACCAGTTAAAGGGAACATGTCAGCAGAAATTTCACAATGAAAGTAAAAGATTCCCCTCTGCAGCTCCTGGGCTGCTTCTAGAAAGGTTCCTGTTGTTATTGTGCCCCCTTTGAGACCTACAAAAATACTTTATGAAGTCTTACCTTTTTGTATGCAAATGTGTTTTTATGGTCACGGGGGCGGGCTGTCTGGCGTCCGTTATTCCCCCTCCTGCCGCTTTACGCAGTCCCCCATTACTCATTTACATACACAAGGACGCCTTCCTCATGTAACTGTCCTCCCGAAGTTTTGCGCATGTGAACGCTTTTTCAGGTGATTGCGCAGGCACGAGATTATGGGCGGCGCTGTGATTGTCATCAACAGCGTTAACCAAGTACCCGCCCATAATCTCGTGCCCGCACTTTTCCCTCTGACTCCACCGTTATGCGCAAGTGCTGGCCATATGAACCATGTTACCTATTACTGCTTGCACGAGATTATGGGCGGGTACTTGGATGACGCTGCTGATGACAATCACAGCGCCGCCCATAATCTCGCGCCCATGGTAATAGGTAACATGGTTCATATGGCCAGTGCTTGCGCATAACGGTGGAGGCAGAGTGAGAAGCGCGGGCACGAGATTATGGGCAGGTACTTGGATGACGCTGCTGATGACAATCACAGCGCCGCCCATAATCTCGCGCCCACGGTAATAGGTAACATGGTTCATATGGACAGTGCTTGCGCATAACGGTGGAGGCAGAGTGAGAAGCGTGGGCACGAGATTATGGGCAGGTACTTGGATGACGCTGCTGATGACAATCACAGCGCCGCCCATAATCTCGCGCCCATGGTAATAGGTAACATGGTTCATATGGCCAGTGCTTGCGCATAACGGTGGAGGCAGAGTGAGAAGCGCGGGCACGAGATTATGGGCAGGTACTTGGATGACGCTGCTGATGACAATCACAGCGCCGCCCATAATCTCGCGCCCACGGTAATAGGTAACATGGTTCATATGGACAGTGCTTGCGCATAACGGTGGAGGCAGAGTGAGAAGCGTGGGCACGAGATTATGGGCAGGTACTTGGATGACGCTGCTGATGACAATCACAGCGCCGCCCATAATCTCGCGCCCCACGGTAATAGGTAACGTGGTTCATATGGACAGTGCTTGTGCATAACGGTGGAGGCAGAGTGAGAAGCGCGGGCACGAGATTATGGGTGGGTACTTGGATGACGCTGCTGATGACAATCACAGCGCCGCCCATAATCTCGCGCCCATGGTAATAGGTAACGTGGTTCATATGGCCAGTGCTTGCGCATAACGGTGGAGGCAGAGTGAGAAGCGCGGGCACAAGATTATGGGTGGGTACTTGGATGACGCTGCTGATGACAATCACAGCGCCGCCCATAATCTCGCGCCTGCGCAATCACCTCAAAAGCGTTCACACTTTGCACAGTGCTCAGTCCCGCGAGAGTGGCACTGGGCATGCACAAAACTTCAGGAGGACAGTTACATGAGGAAGGCGTCCTCATGTATGGAAATGAGCAATGGGGGACGGCGTACAGCGGCAGGAGGGGGAATAACGGACGCCAGGCAGCCCGCCCCCGTGACCATAAAAACAGATTTGCATACAAAAAGGTAAGACTTCATAAAGTATTATTTTAGGTCTCAAAGGGGGCACAATAGCAACAGGAACCTTTCCAGAATTCATCCCAGGAGCTGCAGAGGGGAATCTTTTATTTTTTTTGCTAAATTTCTGGTGACAGGTTCCCTTTAAAGGGAACCTGTCAGGTGCAACCTGCACTCAGAGCCAGGAGCAGTTCTGGGTGTATATTGCTAATCCCTCCCTAACTGTCCCTGTATACACCAGCATAGATAAAGGCATCTATAGAAAAAGTATTTTTAAAGAGCTTATATCTTATGCTAATTAGCGCGGGGACTAGTCCCAAGGGCGTTACTTCACTTGGCTAGTCGGCTCATATAGCGTATTAGTACTCACACAGGGGCGTAATAACATGCTAACATGCTATGCGAGCCGACTAGCCAAGTGAAGTAACGCCCTTGTGACTAGTCCCCGCGCTCATTAGCATAAGATATAAGATCTTTAAAAATATTTGTTCCTGATCTCTTTATCTATGCTAGTGTATACAGGGACGGTTAGGCAGGGATTAGCAATATACACCCAGAACTGCTCCTGGCTCTGAGTGCATATTGCACCTGACAGGTTCACTTTAAAGGGAACCTGTCACCAGATTTGGGGCCTATAAGCTGCGGCCACCACCAGCGGGATCTTATGTACACATTCTAACATGCTGCATACCTCCCAACCGTCCCAGATACAGCGGGACTTTCACGCTTTACGTTGTTTGTCCCGTTGCCACGGGCGGGACGGCCGGCTCCCGGGCTCCGCCCACCCACTCTCCGCCTCCCTGCTTTTCCCTCCTACCATCCTAGTAGACGTGGCATAGAGAGGAGCGCTGCCTGTGCTGCTGCTGGTACAGTAAACTAATCTCCCCAGCGCTGATTTCCCTCCCTCCCCCCCTCACCCCCGGCCGGAGCCTGTCTGTGCGGTCGGCCTGCCACCTGTCTGTGCGGGCGCCCCCCGCCGCCTGTCTGTGCGGGCGCCCCCCGCCGCCTGTCTGTGCGGGCGCCCCCCGCCGCCTGTCTGTGCGGGCGCCCCCCGCCGCCTGTCTGTGCGGGCGGCCCGCCGCCTCATTGTGCGGGCGGCCGGCCGCCTCTCTCTGCGGGCGGCTGGCCGCCTCTCTGTGCGGGCGGCCCGCCGCCTGTCTGTGAAGGCGGCCGGCCGCCTGTCTGTGAAGGCGACCGGCCGCCTCACTGTGGCTGCCTGCGTGTCCGTGCTGGAGGCCCGCCGGCTGCCTGCGTGTCCGTGCTGGAGGCCCGCCGGCTGCCTGCGTGTCCGTGCTGGAGGCCCGCCGGCTGCCTGCGTGTCCGTGCTGGAGGCCCGCCGGCTGCCTGCGTGTCCGTGCTGGAGGCCCGCCGGCTGCCTGCGTGTCCGTGCTGGAGGCCCGCCGGCTGCCTGCGTGTCCGTGCTGGAGGCCCGCCGGCTGCCTGCGTGTCCGTGCTGGAGGCCCGCCGGCTGCCTGCGTGTCCGTGCTGGAGGCCCGCCGGCTGCCTGCGTGTCCGTGCTGGAGGCCCGCCGGCTGCCTGCGTGTCCGTGCTGGAGGCCCGCCGGCTGCCTGCGTGTCCGTGCTGGAGGCCCGCCGGCTGCCTGCGTGTCCGTGCTGGAGGCCCGCTGGCTGTCTGCGTGTCCGTGCTGGAGGCCCGCCGGCTGCCTGCGTGTCCGTGCTGGAGGCCCGCCGGCTGCCTGCGTGTCCGTGCTGGAGGCCCGCCGGCTGCCTGCGTGTCCGTGCTGGAGGCCCGCTGGCTGCCTGCGTGTCCGTGCTGGAGGCCCGCCGGCTGCCTGCGTGTCCGTGCTGGAGGCCCGCCGGCTGCCTGCGTGTCCGTGCTGGAGGCCCGCTGGCTGCCTGCGTGTCCGTGCTGGAGGCCCGCCGGCTGCCTGCGTGTCCGTGGTGGAGGCCCGCCGGCTGCCTGCGTGTCCGTGCTGGAGGCCCGCCGGCTGCCTGCGTGTCCGTGCTGGAGGCCCGCCGGCTGCCTGCGTGTCCGTGCTGGAGGCCCGCCGGCTGCCTGCGTGTCCGTGCTGGAGGCCCGCCGGCTGCCTGCGTGTCCGTGCTGGAGGCCCGCCGGCTGCCTGCGTGTCCGTGCTGGAGGCCCGCCGGCTGCCTGCGTGTCCGTGCTGGAGGCCCGCTGGCTGCCTGCGTGTCCGTGCTGGAGGCCCGCCGGCTGCCTGCGTGTTTGTGCTGAATGGGTGTGGATGTTGAGTGGATATGGGCGTGACTGTGAAATGGGTGTGGTTAGGGGGCGTGGCCTAAAAATTTGCCGCGGCGCACTACGCGCGCCGCAAACTTTGTCCCTCTTTTCCTTCTTTAAAAGTTGGGAGGTATGGGGGTAGTAGTAGGTGATTGATGGAGGAACTTCACATTAGGGTGCAGGACTGAGGATGCTGAAATAACTGGACAACACAAGGGCCGTAGTTTCCTTTACCTTTTACTTGGTAGTTGATGGACCAGTCTCCTGGGCCTGTACCAGCAGGTAACGGAGGTCTGGTCATCCTGGAAGCAATTGAGGGGATCCACCTAGCCAGGTGGGTTGTAGGCCTTCCTGCTTGTGCTGTAATGTGTGGGTCCCTGCGGCTTGAAGCTACGCTGAAACCCTCTTCCTCATGTTGGTTCTAGTTCTTACCTGTATGGCAGGCAGCGCGTCTCCTTTACTGGTGCCGCTTCTTCTATCACAGCTTCTGGCTCTAGTATGCTGCTGTGCTCTGGGCACTCTGCGTCCAGAAGACCTGCAGTTTCCTGCCCTTTGTATTCTGCCACAGGGACTTCAGTACCCACGCATCCTTGGACTCTGATGTCCGGTTCTATGCGCTCGGCCCTGTGGGAGCTATGGCGCAGCTCTCTTCTCAGCGACTGTCTTCTCTCCGCTCCTAGAAAAAGGAGCCAGCACGATCTGAAATTGGCATGCATCATATAAAAGGTGGAAATTCACAGATTTATTCTAACTGTACTATAATAAAAAAATGAGATTTTTAGCAAATAATTGATCAATTCTTTGAGCCACCCCTGCCAACGTCACGGCAAATCTCAATAGGGGGGTCCTAACCTATATTTGTCACCACCATGCTATGCATGCCTGATCTTGGTTTGCAATATATTCCTCCTGTTGGTAGCTGTTCACATTCAGTTGCCTCACCCTTTCCACAGGCATTGCTGATTAAGCACCATACTTGTATCTGGTCCGCCTTTATCAATGGTTGCTGTCTGGCACTGGGAGGGTCAGTTCTGATATAGTCCTGGTATATGTAGAGCTTGCTCCACATGCTGGGACCTGGGGTGGCCTCTATCCACAATTGCCTCTTTTGCAACATAGAAGCGGTTATATATACAGGTTACAGGTATGTGTGATCTATTATGGTTCTGCTTTTAACTTTATCTAGGAGGCCGCATGGCACATGAAATACAGAATATAGTGTAGGACCCCCCTATTGAGATTTGCCGTGACGCTGACAGGGGTGGCTCAAAGAATTGATCAATTATTTGCTAAAAATCTCATTTATATTACAGTACAGTTGGTATAAATCTGTAAATTTGCATTTTTTATATGATGCATGCCATTTTCAGATCATGCTGGCTCCCCTCTCTTTCTCTCCACTCCTGACTTGTTCTACTCTGTTAGTTTCCCTTTCGTGTATCTGTGTGTTCCTAACTCCTCCTCCAGGCCAGAATTCATAGGGAAACTCTTCTCAAACTAGGTTCTTGAGCTTCCCTTTCTGCTCTAGAGTAGGAAGTGTTGTGTGCTAGTGTACCTAGCGTGGGAGACCCCCCTCTTGCTTCCAGGCATAGCATCACCCTCTGTGAGGAGGGCAATGTTACTGTGGCAACTGGACCACTGGGGTGCCACAGAAGCCTAAGACAATTTGTACAGGAAGGTCTTTGAGTACATAGCAAGTAATGCGCTCTAAATGGACCACCCCTATGCGGAGCTCTAGCCCCAACACAAACTCCCTAAACACCCCTTAGGAGAGAGGTGATGAGTCAATAGCAAAGATCAAGACAAGACTGGATAACTTATCCAACTCTAACCCTGAGGAGCGAGCAAACTGATCATCGTTTATGTTTGCCCCTGAGCCACTATCAAGAAAAACCTTAATAGAGACCTCTTGGTCCCTTATTTTAACCTTGACAGGTAAGAAACATTGGGACACTATAGTGGAGGAAATACATAGGCTTACGTTGGAATCCCCCTGGATCTAATAGTTTTCTGATGACCGATCTCTCTTAGGCACCAAAGGTACTAATAAAGTATCCCCTTTTACTGCAGTGAAAGCATGTACTTCCCCTTTTAGGAACAGGGGAATCTCTCCTCATCTGAGACATCCCACCAGGCTCCATGTACTCAGACAAGCCCTCTGATAGTAATATCAGCCACCCCCTCCTAGACAGTCTTGGTATTTTGAGACCTTTGAAGGAACCGGCGATCAATACTGATTACCAAGGACATACTTGCCTCGAGAGTGAGGAGTTTCACACATGACCAATGCCTCCCTCTTGGACATGCCCTGAAGGAACTGATTCTTGAGAGCAAGATTGTTCCACAGTGTGTCCATAGTCCAGTGCCGGACAATTTTCCTGGTGCAATGTACAGATCTCAAACTCAGCCAGCGACACCTTATCTGGCTTGTCGTAGATAAGGCTGAGGGTGAAGAAAAACCCGTCCATTGACACAAATACAGGGGACTTAGGAGGCAAGGAAAAAACTTATGCTTACGGGCCTCCACTAAGAAGCGAGATCACAATAACCACCCGCTGCTCCTCAATGCCGGAGGAATAAGGATGCAGGTAAAAGTACAATTTACATGGTTCTCTGAAGGTGACAAACCAGCTGTGATCCCTTGAAAACCTCTCCGGGACTGGCTGCTTGGGTTCTGGCGATCCGGCAACCAACACGGATTGCACTGGAGTAGCAGACTAAACCTGTTGCTGAGCTGCTGACCCCGATTAATTCCGCCACCTGGTGGGATAGTGCCTACAACTGTCTCAAAAGTGAAGCTATGGATTCCATGCTGAATTTTAAATTGGTCTGGTGATAATGTGCAGAATTTGGTGCAAAAATCTGGTGCAGACATTTCAACATCAAATTTGCGTCTCCTGGCAGAAAACTACAAAGAAACAGTGTTGAAACTCTTTTTGTGTATTTTTTTGCCAAGAGATACAGATTTGGTGATGAGATTTATACACCAAATTCCTGCACCACATTAGCATATCCTGGCAGAAAACTGCATCAAAATTGTATGTGTTATGATGCGATTTTGATTTTTTTTTTTTTAACAGGGATGCAGATTGGGTGCAGGAATATGGTGTAAAAATGTCAGCACCAAATCTGCATCTCTTGGCAAAAAATGCAGTTTTCTGCCAGGAGATGCAGATCTGTGAACTCCTGATGTGAGGTCACTGAGTTTAATGAGGTCACCTGAGGTCAGTTTACCTGTTGTCACAGGTGGGGTATCGTGGGAACCTCCAGCTATGACCGCAAAAAAAATGAGTGACATCACTGTGGCTGCAGCTCAGTCAGTCTCTGCCTGAAGCCCACACAGTGCAGATGTGTTTTGTGCCCTCATGCTGTGATTACACTATGTAGCAGAGCTGAAATAATTGTGGGACCTTGTATGGACTATGTCAGAACTGGGTGTTTTGGGTTAATTAAGGGGTAAAAGATGATTTTTTTTTGTATTTTATTTCAAATAAAGGATTTTTTCGGTGTTTGTGTTTATATCTTTTCACTTACAGATTTGTAATGTGGGGTCTCATAGATGCCTCCCATTACTAATATAGGGTATAGTGGCAGCTATGAGATGTCATTAACCTCTTATTACCAATTATTACTAATTGGCACCGCACCAGGGCAATTGGAATGAGATGGATAAAGTGGCGGAATTGTCCGATCTAATAGAGGTAACAATTCTGGGTGGCTGCAGGCTGCTATATTTAAGGCTTGGTGGGGCCAATAACCATGGGCCTCCCCTGCCTGAGAATACCAACCCCAGCTGGCTGCTTTATAATGGCCGGGTATCAAAATTGGGGGGACCGCATGGCATTTTTAAAAATTATTTAAATAATTAAAAAAGCCACATTTGGTACCTTGTATTTTGATACACAGGCAAGATGGGCACATGGCTGGTAGCTGCAACCTGTATCCATATGCCTTATCTGTGCTGGGTATCATAATATGATACGCCAATTTTTTTATTTATTTATTTTTACCCCCTGTTAGAGACACAGACAGCATGTGCGATCACAAGCAGTCAGACACTTTTGAGATCTAGTCACAAATTTTCAATAATGTCTAGATCAGGGGACCATGGGTGCCATTGTAAAACCTTAGCTTGTGCCTTTTCAGGTAGGTATTGTGGATTTTGATGTGTTTAGGATCATTATCCACTTGTAGAAGCCGTCCTCTTTTCAACTTCAACTTTTTTACAGATGGTCTTATGTTTGCATTAAGACTTTGTTGACATGTCATTGAATCCATTCTTCGCTCTACCTATGAAATGTTTCCCATGCCATTGGCTGCAACACAGCCCCAAAGCATGATTGATCCACCCCATGTTGGTGAGAAGTGTTTTTCCTGAAATTCTGTGCCATTTTTTCTCCACACATACCTTTGATCATTGTGGCCAATGAGTTCTATTTTAAATTCTTCGGTCCACAGGATTTGTTTCCAAAATGCATCAGGCTTGTTTAGATGTAGTTTTGCATATTTCTAATGCTGAATTTTATGGTGAGGACAGAAGAACTCCAGAGTCTGTTACATTTTCCTGAAGGTCTTATGCAGTTAAGCCGAGGCTCTTATTTGCCTCCCTAGCAAACCTATGAGCAGCTTTCACAGACATTTTGATTGGTCTTCCAGACCTTATCTTGACCTCCACTGTTAATTAACTGCCATTTGTTAATTACATATTGAACTAAGGAAAAGCCAACTTGAAAACACTTTGCTATCTTTTTATAGTCTTCTCCTGCTTTCCTTTTGCTTTCATTTTCAGAGTGCTAGGCTGCTGCTTAGAGGAACCCATGGCTGCTGGTTTTTGGCACAAGGTTAGAGGAGGTTGGGTTTTTATAAAAATTTTATAAAACTGTGAAATTTGAATCACCTGGCGTTTCCTAACCATGATAGTGAACAAGTCATAACTCTAACAGGCTAATTAAGGTCTGAAACTTCAGTGAAAATTATCACACAAATCTCCAAGGGTGTCCAATCTTATTGCATTGGCCCAGTTTCCTTTTTGTAATTCTGGAGCGCTGCCCGAATTGAATCCCTAGCCCTGCAAACACTAACACTACAGGAGCAGAGTGCGCATATTTACCTTTTTCCTGTCAGTGTAGTCTGCTTGCATCACACAGGATAATAAAGTAATGGGGAGCTATTGCTGATAGAGGAATCAAGGATCAGGTACGTGCCCGCACTGACACTATGTGTATATTCTCGGTTTCTACAGTGTCAGTGTGTGTAGGGTGGGGATTCAGTTCAAGCTGTATTCCAAAGTGAACAATGTCAATCAACATAGGGGTGGTTTGGAAGATGCTATCTGAAGGGGCAGAATAGTGCACTGATTCCTTGGCCATTCCAAAAGTGCACGCACTGAGATCACCTCATCTGCATATGCAATAAAATGTTTGATTTTTTTTTTCTTATAGAAAACAAAACTAGCGAAGTCTGTAATACAGGTATGGGTTTTACAGGGACTAAGTCCGTTATAGACTGCTTCCCTTCTGAAATACCTTATACCAAAATAGATGATGACTTTTACTGTTACCAAAACATAAAATAACTCACACCACAGCTTAATTAATTAACCGATGTTTGTAAACCTATAATATATTATTGGGCCCTGACGTCCACCAGTCACCTCTTCCTTCCCCATGCCTGGTCACTGCACAAGGCAGTGAGCATTTGACTCTTTTTAGGGCACAAACAATCCGATAGCTGTGACAATAACATATTGAACCTCAGAAAACCGAGTATGGACCGAAATACCGACCAACCGAGAGAGGGAGGGAGGGTGGATGTCAATCCACTATCCAGGGGTAAGAGGGAGGGAACATGTACCCATAAACTTTTATACCCCTTTATACTCCTCCCTCTTACCCCTGAACCAATCACAGCACCTGTTCAATCACCATATTTAATAAACGCGGTCATTTTGCAGCCTTTTCCAGTACACTAACCTCTCGCAGTCTTTGGCCTCTGTGCTATCTGCTATGGGGCCTGCTATGAATATATATTTGGTTTAATTTGAGTTTTCGGGCTGACAAACTTCTTTTAAAGATTTCTCTTGGTGCATTGTGAATCACCCTGTGCACTTTAGTCACGACACGCACACCTCCAATGTGGCCCATCGCCCATTCTGTTGGATCACAGAGATATTAAAGTTACATTAATCAGATATCAATGATTCATTTAAGATTCATGAAAGATAAGTCATGTCTAACCAACCTCTTGGGGTTCTATGAGAAGGTAAGTGCAAACCTGGATATTAGTAATGCAGCTGATGTGATTTATTTGGACTTTGTAAAGGCATTTGATACTGTACCACATAATAGCCTTATACTAAAGCTCCAGAAGCAAGGACTAGGGGAAACTATATGCAACTGGGTAAGGATTGGCTAAAAGATAGGAAACAAAGAGTAGTCATAAATGGAACATTCTCTGAATGGGCTATAGTCAGCAGTGGGGTGCCAAAGGGATCTGTGCTAGGACCAATTCTTTTTAATCTCTTTATTAATGACCTTGTGGATGGGATTGATAGTAATGTGTCAGTCTTTGCTGATGACACCAAACTATGTAGGATATGAAAAACTGACCTTGATAGTACAATATTACAAAAAGATCTGGATAAGATGTCAGAATGGGCAGATACTTGGCAAATGAGATTTAATGTTGATAAATGTAAAGTAATGCGCCTAGGACGGAGTAATCCTATAGCTGCATATACATTAAATGGAAGTAAACTCGGGACTACAGAACAGGAGAAGGACTTGGGTATTCTCATTACAAATAAGCTGAGCAGCAGCACTCAATGTCAAGCAGCAGCTGCTAAAGCAAACAAGATGTTAGGTTATATAAAATGAGAGATTAGATCCCGTGATCCCAACGTATTGTTACCCCTCTATAAATCACTTTTAAGGCCACATCTGGAATATGGGATCCAGGTTTGGGCTCCACATTTTAAAAAGGACATACAGAGGTTAGAATCAGTTCAAAGGCGGCTAACTAGACTACTACAAGGAATGGAAGGCCTCCCATATGATGACAGGTTGGAAAAGTTAGATATGTTTAGCTTAGAAAAAAGACATCTCAGAGGAGATCTCATTTATATGTGTAAATACATGTGTGGTCAATATAAAGGACTGGAACATGACTTATTTTTTCCAAAGACAATACTAAGGACCAGGGGGCGCTCACTGCGAGTGGAAGAAAAGCGATTCCAGCAGCTAAATAGGAAAGGGTTCTTTACAGTTAGAGCAGTCAGACTGTGGAATGCCCTACCACAAGAGGTAATAATGGCAGATACTATAACAGCTTTTAAAAAAGGGCTGGATGATTTCCTCAGTACACACAACATTGTTGGTTATAAATGACTTAGGGACAAAATGTAGTTCTGGTGGCGGAAGGTTGAACTAGATGGACCTAGGTCTTTTTTCAACCTAAGTAACTATGTAATTACTGAATAACAACATTGCATGGATCACATTACTATATATCAGAATAACTCTATATGACAATGTCTGCTTTGTTGAGACATATCAAATTTCAACAGCACAATACAACAGACTACGGTTTCTAGCAGTTTTACATTGCTGGTGGTAGGCATAACATTAGATAACATCATATAACATTCCATTACCATTCTACTGACATTTGTATCGCAACAAGCTATTATACGTTAGGTGGCTAAGTAATATTTCAACTTTAACAGTAGGCTTCATGTAATTTCTGGACTTTTCCTTTATAAGAGGGTTGAGTCATTTTTCAACCTTTTCACATTAGAAAATATAAATATCAGTTGTGTAGAAGGGAACCAGAGGGTCACAAGTGTATTTTGAAGGTTGGAACAGTGTAGATTTGATGTTTTCCAGTTTTTCACTCTGCACTTTGCAGACATGGGACCATAGCTGAGTTCTATGATACTCCATTGGGTTCCCGTAATGCAATGTTCTACTATAACTAAAAAAACATCAGAATTTTACCTTAAGGTATGAATGGAACAGGTAAATACTTGCTACACATTATCAGTACAGAACAGATAAAGCAAAGCATTTACCATTTTATAAAAGTTATTATAGATAATATTTACGTAATGTAATACGATATCAGCGGCTGAAATGTTCGTAGTGAAAATGTTAGCTACGTCTATAAAGATATTAATTCTTCTCCTGCCCTCTAGTGGAAATATAAATTCATTACAATTAAAAGGGTTTTCCGCCACTATGCTATTGATGACCTAAACCCAGTATCCCCATCAATCATCCGTCATCAGCCGAATGTAGAGTGTATGGTGCAGAACACCGCAGCTCCCACACATTGATCAGTGGCAGCCGCCGAGTACTGCAGATCACCTCCTATTCATACAGTGGCAGCCGCCGAGTACTGCAGATCAGCTCCTATTCATACAGTGGCAGCCGCCGAGTACTGCAGATCAGCTCCTATTCATACAGTGGCAGCCGGCGAGTACTGCAGAACAGCTCCTATTCATACAGTCGCAGCCGGCGAGTACTGCAGATCAGCTCCTATTCATACAGTGGCAGCCGCCGAGTACTGCAGATCAGCTCCTATTCATACAGTGGCAGCCGGCGAGTACTGCAGAACAGCTCCTATTCATACAGTCGCAGCCGGCGAGTACTGCAGAACAGCTCCTACTCATACAGTGGCAGCCGGCGAGTACTGCAGATCACCTCCTATTCATACAGCGGCAGCCGTCGAATACTGCAGATCAGCTCCTACTCATACAGTGGCAGCCGGCGAGTACTGCAGATCAGCTCCTACTCATACAGTGGCAGCCGCCGAGTACTGCAGATCAGCTCCTATTCATACAGTGGCAGCCGCCGAGTACTGCAGATCACCTCCTATTCATACAGTGGCAACCGCCGAGTACTGCAGATCACCTCCTATTCATACAGTGGCAGCCGCCGAGTACTGCAGATCAGCTCCTATTCATACAGTGGCAGCCGCCGAGTACTGCAGATCAGCTCCTATTCATACAGTGGCAGCCGGCGAGTACTGCAGAACAGCTCCTATTCATACAGTCGCAGACGGCGAGTACTGCAGAACAGCTCCTACTCATACAGTGGCAGCCGGCGAGTACTGCAGATCACCTCCTATTCATACAGCGGCAGCCGTCGAGTACTGCAGATCAGCTCCTACTCATACAGTGGCAGCCGCCGAGTACTGCAGATCAGCTCCTATTCATACAGTGGCAGCCGGCGAGTACTGCAGATCAGCTCCTATTCATACAATGGCAGCCGGCGAGTACTGCAGAACAGCTCCTATTCATACAGTCGCAGCCGGCGAATACTGCAGAACAGCTCCTACTCATACAGTGGCAGCCGGCGAGTACTGCAGATCACCTCCTATTCATACACCGGCAGCCGGCGAGTACTGCAGATCACCTCCTATTCATACAGCGGCAGCCGTCGAGTACTGCAGATCAGCTCCTACTCATACACTCATACAGTGGCAGCCGCCGAGTACTGCAGATCAGCTCCTATTCATACAGTGGCAGCCGCCGAGTACTGCAGATCAGCTCCTATTCATACAGTGGCAGCCGGCGAGTACTGCAGATCAGCTCCTATTCATACAGTGGCAGCCGGCGAGTACTGCAGATCAGCTGCTATTCATACAGTGGCAGCCGGCGAGTACTGCAGATCAGCTCCTATTCATACAGTGGCAGCCGCCGAGTACTGCAGATCAGCTCCTATTCATACACTCGTCAGTATTAAAATTGTAACATTGTAAAATTGTAACATTAAAAAGGGAAAATCATGGAACTATGGAAATTACTGGAACGACAGACATGTTAATAAAAATGAAATGGAATCAAAACGTTAAAAACATCTTGCCTTATTCAGTATGAATGCCACATCTTGGTGGATACAGAGTAAAGGGGTCTCTGTGCAATAACAATATATGGACCCTTTGCAGTCCAATAGTTCATAATGCACAATTACACTTGCTTTGGAGATAGAAGTGGTTGCCCTTTCCATTTGGTTGCACCATTGCTATGTCAGCCTCTGGTGCCCCACACAGAAGTCCCTGCACTTAGATGCCTTATCATGCTATTAGTGAGGTTATCACTAGTTGTCTGAGGATTGTTCTGCCACTAATTGGTTAGTTCAGGACAGAGAATGATTCTCCCACCATGAGTTTTTGTTTGCACTGTGTTCCTGTAACCATTGTTCACTTATTTTGGCTATTTCCCGTATGTTAGCCCCAATCTGAACTACATAAGGTACTATATGAGATAGTCCAGCACTATGGTGTGTTGAGACTATTATTCTGCTGGTTCTGTGACTCTTTACAATGACTTCTGTGTATCAAGATGGGTTTTCCCTCAAGATTCATTGAAGTTTCTGTGGTTGAGAAGCTGGATTGGCCCATCTAATCTTAGCTCATGGCTCTTTCTCGCTTGTCTTTTTTTAGGGCTCATTCACATGACCGTTCTATTTGTCCTGGTCAGTTCCTGTTTTTTTTGCGGACCCATGGACAGGACTATCTTTTCAATGTCTTTTGTGTAGGGTCGGATGGCACACGGTAGCACTTCCATGTGCATCCGATTCTACAAAAAAATACATCGGATGCCGTATGTCCATTCCGTTTCCTATAGAACATGTCCTATTCTGCTCCGTAATAATGGACCGTGACTCACATCTAATAGATCCGCCACTTCTGGGGCGGCTGCGGCCTGTTATTCTTAGGCTGGGGAGGGTAAAAGAACCGCGGACCTCCCTAGTCTGAGAATACCAGACCACAGCTGTCCACGTTACCTTGGCTGGTGATCCAATTTGGTGGGGGGGACCCCATGTTTTTTGTTTTAAATTTTTTATTTAATTTAAAATAACAGCGTGGCGTGCCCTCTGTTGTGAATTACCAGCCAAGGTGAAGCTGCCAGCTGTGGTGTGCAGGCTGCAGCTGTCTGCTTTACCTGAGCTGGCTACAAAAAAATAGTGGTATCCTACGTCGTTTTTTTAATTTATTTATTTTTTTGGCTAAATAGTTGCAAGGCTAAGCACCCTTTAATGCCACATGAAAGGCACGGAAGGGTACAAGATTACAAAATGCTGGTGAGTGGGGCATTCTGTGTTTCTCATCTATCATCGATCTGTCCCTCTATTCATTCCTTCATTCATCTATCTCTCTATTTATCCCTCTATCTATATCTAGCTATCCATCTATTTATCTAGCTGATTCCGTGTTTTGCAGTCCTCAAAAAAATGGAAGGTACACAGATGACACACGGCCCGTATACGGAATGGAACGGATGTCACACGGATGCATCTGTGAAAAAAATGGACCGTGTTTTACGGACCGCAGAAAACGGAACGGTCATGTGAATGTAGCCTTAGGATCACCCAGTCTCCTGGATTGAGACCATGTGCTACTGACACTGATTTAAGATCTGGAATTGGGGAATACACCGGTTTACCACACTATATTTATTAAGAAAACAAAACATGCATTCGGTCCACGAATTGCCAGTTTCCAAATTTTACCTTCTGTATTTTTACCTTGACGTTCCCATTCAGCCTTTCCACCTTCCTATAAAATATGCACTTTTACCACTTCCGGAACCCCATTTTTACATACCACCTCCATAATGTGTGTTTTCAGCATTAACTTAGTTTTATGCATTGGATATGCCTCAGATCAAGCCTGGAAAGAAATTTACACAACACGCACAAACTTACATAAACCTATTTATGGTATACGTATATAATCAATCTGCAATCTCTAGAACAGGTAGAGCAGATGAGGGGTTTGTTGCTGCAGGATCTTTACAGTTTTTCCTACATTGTTTTAGGCACACGTCTTCCAACACTGGGTGTGTCTGGCCACCTGACGACTGAACCCTGATGCCAGCCATACCTTCTCTACCTAAACACACATTGATAACTGTCATTCTTTCACAGATGTTAATCCATTGGTTACCTGAACCATTATTGAGAAGAGATCTCATGGCAGAGAAAGCTTACAGTCCTACAGGGGGGGAAGAGGGGCAGAGGATGTGGTCGCCCCGGGCCCCATGCTCAGAGGAGGCCCACTCGGAGCTACAATACTATGAACCGTATCGGTGACACAGCACCTTTAAATACAGTGGCTTAGCCGTGTCATGAGGTTTAGGTCCTATCACACAGCGCACTGTTTGCAGAGGATTCCCTGCTGCTGTTTCCCAAGGACCTGTGCGGTGCTCAGTTTCGGCTCCGCCTCCTTCTCCCTCCACTGTCTCGGTGATTTCCTCTGCTGTACACGAGCTCTGGGCTGCTGGTAAGAGGCAGAGAGGACCTAAGGCTGGTTTCAGACATCCGAGTTTAATCAGGTACCAGTCACACGCATGGTTATGGTCACACGTGTGTCATACGTGTGGCATGTACTGGGTAAAACACGTGTCTCTGCAATGAAAAGATGTTCTATATTTACCTGTATCCAGCGATGCTGTCTTCTGCTCTGCTGTCTCCCGCTCCTAACTCCCGCTCATTATTTTCATTGATTATTCATTGCCTGAGGATTTGGAAGCCAGAGCATCGCGGGGACAGGCTGGGTACAGCACCACCGGGGACCTCGCCGGTGACAGGTGAGTATACAGCAGTTTGTGCAGTGACACCCAGGGGGTCATCGGAGTTCCCAATGAACTCTCATGAACCCCTGGAAGTTACCATTGTGACATTCGCTGTAGCGCAGTTGTCGCAGGGGTGTCATCGGGAGGTCATCAGAGTTCATTGGGAAATCCGATGACCACCTGGACATCCCTGCACACACTGCTGGCAGGTTACTCACCGGTCACTAGCAATGTCCCCAGCGATTCTGTCCTCGGCGGTGCTGTCTCCAGCACTGTCACTGCAATGGCCCTGCTCCCAGCTGCTCACTGCAGTGAATAATCAATGAAAATAATGAGTGGGAGGCAGCAGAGCCGGAGACCGCATCGCTGGATCCAGGTAAATATAGAAAATCTTTTTATTTAATAACCCGTGTTTTCTCCGGTACGTGTCACACGGATCACATCAGTGTGTGATCCGTGTGACACTCGTGCTGCTGGAGAAAAACTCACACTTCTCTCACACTTTTGAAATAGCGGGGCCACACAGTCCGTGTGAAAATACGGCCGTGTGAGTACACAATAGGGTAACATGGGTACGTGTGACATCCCTGTTGAAAATGGATGTCACACGTATCTAAAACATGGACATCTGAAACCAGCCTTGGATTGTGTGCAGTGGGGGAGGGGAGGGGATTTATTGTGCAGTGTGGGGACCGGATAACGTATATACTGAGGGAATGTGGGGGAGATGGGGGCTGTATATTATGAAGGCCTGATCACATGTATGTACTGGGATGTGTGTGGGGGGAAGTGGGGCTAGATGATATAAGGGCCTGATAACATGTAGTGTAGGCCAATCATACTGTGTATAGGGGAGGTGTGGGCTCATCATACTGTGTATAGGGAGTTGTGGGCCCATCATACTTTGTATAGGGGAGGTGTGGACCCATCATACTTTGTATAGGGGAGGTGTGGGCCCATTATACTGTGTATAGGGGAGCTGTGGACCCATTATACTGTGTATAGGGGTAAAGACAAAATCCCTTTCGGCGCTTCCGGAGGATAAATGGATTATCAGTGCAAGCTTAACAAAAACAGTTGGGGTATTTCCTTTACCCATAACATGAGTAAGGATAAAATTCACTATCTAGACCTTGAAATTAGTCATGCAGAAAATAAAATTATAACTAAAACCTTCTTTAAAAAAACTGACTCAAACGGATTTCTTGACTTTCGTAGTGCTCACTATCCTAAATGGAAGCAGAATATACCATTTAGTCAATACCGACGAATTCGGAAGAATAATACTTTGGAGTCAGATTATATTGAACAATCCAAAATTTTAACAAAAAAATTTTTGGATAAAAAATATCCCCAAAAATTAGTAACAGAAGCCTTTGAGATATACCTAAAAAAAACCCAGATGGGTTGTTTGGAAAGAAAAAATAAAGAAAATACTACTTCGATTCAGTTAAACACAGAACAACAGGTAGATCCACATGGGAATGATAACAAAAGAAAAATTGAACACAGAGGGACAAAATGGCAATATAATTTTATAACTGCATTTAACCAGGGTAGTAATTTGATCAGGACAATTTTAAAAAAACATTGGCACATTTTAAAAATGGATCCTTTGTTAAATAAATGGTTACCAGAGGTTCCAGGTATTACGTTTAAAAGGGGGATAACGGTGAAGAATATTATTGCACCGACTGTTTTAAAAAAACCTTTGTCAGTTTTTAGTGCAGCAAGATTCTCCACAAAAAAAACCCCGGGCGTTTTCAAATGGGGATCAAAAAAATGCTTCTGTTGTGGTATTATTAGTCACAAACAGAATAGTATCACATCAAATAGTACAGGAGAGACAATTAATATTAATCAACATCTAACATGTGACAGTGACCATGTAGTCTATGTGGTCAGCTGCGACTGTGGTCTTCAGTACGTTGGCCGCACCACACAAACGGTGCGGTCACGCATGAATGGCCACAGGCACAATGCGAAAAAAGGTTTTCTTAAACATAGTCTCTCCAGACACCTGTTAATCAAACATCAAAAAAATTTTGATATAAAAGTGACCCCTGTAGAAAGAATTGCAGAGGGCGATAGTGACAGTTTTAAAAAATTAAATAGGAAGGAGTCCTATTGGATTTTTAAGCTGAAAACCTTATACCCAGATGGTTTGAACGATGTGATAGAGAATGTCTAAATGTATATGTATATTTTTTTATTTTTTTTTTCTCTTTGTCTCTTATTTATAAATGCAATATATCTGGAAGTGATTTTTATATAAGTGCATGAATTTTAAACTATTCTCTAAAAGAAAAAGGAAGGAAAGGGAGAGAGCAAAAGGGGAAAGGGAGAGAGAGGAAAGAGAAGGGAGGGGAGGAAAGAGGAGAGGGAGAGAAAAAGGGGAAAGAAAGGGGAAGGAAAAGGAAAAAAAAAAAAAAAAAAAAAGAGAAAAAAAGGGAGAAAAAAGAAAAAAGAAATTGTGTTTTTAATCTGAATAATTTATTATGTGTTTTATATCACCGTATATTTTAAACACCAAAATTTTCCTTATTAACAATTAGAATTTTTATTCTTTTTCATTCATAAATTGTATCATTCATGCATAGCAGCAATATTTGCTTGCCCCTACACATGATCCATATAAGGATTTCAGCACAAGAACCACCATTTACCTCTTCGAGGTTGAGTGATAATCTAATTGGAAGTACACACCCATGTTCCTCATACCCGCCTACATCATACACATAGACAGATCAGTCTATAAATTAGATTTTCTTAATACCAGCAATGTAAACTACACCTGATGAAGGCTTTTGTTAGCTGAAACGCGTTGTCCGTAAATGTCCGTTTTTTATTGAACCCTTAATAAACCCTTGTTCTTGAAGTTTTTGCAAACTTGCACTGATAATCCATTTATCCTCCGGAAGCGCCGAAAGGGATTTTGTCTTTACTCCATTACCCACGTGGGAGCACCTGTTCAGTACTCTCATTGTTTTTCCCGAGGATTCGTGCTGCATACTGGAGGATTAATAAGAGAGTTGATCCACTACACGGATCATACCAGCGAAAACAGAAGAAATCTGCACGGTGAGTGTAAAATTCGTATGATCATACAATCTGTGTTTACACACATCTACACTTAGATTTGGCGCCCCGTTGTTCTCTTCTTTTTTTCTTTCCTTTATACTGTGTATAGGGGAGTTGTGGGCCCATTATACTGTGTATAGGGGAGTTATTGGCCTTTGTGTAGATCTATTTTCAGTAACAGCGGGTTCATCTGCTGAGGTTCCTGTATACCCATTATTAAGGAGTGCTACTATAGTTGTTACCTAGTTAGGGGCCCAGTCAGATGTCCCCCCCCCCCTCCTCAACTGAACCACTAGCTACGCCACTGGGTGCCACGAAAGTGATAGGTGTCACTGAGGTACTGGTTTGTATTGGTAAAAGACTCTCAACCCTAGGCCTGTTTGCTGCTTCATTGTTGGCTGCTTCTATGTAAGCAGGTTCTCTGGGTCCATTATTGTCAGCTCAGGTCTGAGCTTTATCTTCACTATGCCAGACTCATCCGATAACAGAAGAGCCTCCATCTGGCTCGTATGCACTCTGCGGTATTTGTAGGTTTCTCATGTGAAATTAGGAAAGATCTACTGTTTACATACAGTGTGTCCACCCATAACCTGTCCACCACCATTTACTTGAGAACGGTGGCAACTATAGGAATAGACGTGGTGTCTAGGTATAGTAAAGTAGCCATGCGCTACGCAATAAAACCACCTAAAGCGCCACCTGGTGGAAAACAACAGAGTTAGCATTTTTATCTCGAAAATGGAACGAGATTAAAAAATTGTAGGGCATCCTCAATTCAATACGAATCGACACCTTGCATACAGAAATGCTATGATAAGAATGTGTAAAACTCACAAGGCTGTGGACGTGAAGCGATACCTCATGGAGACCTTCCTACAAGTCATTGGGTATGGTCGTTGCGTGGAGTGGCCTCCACGCTCACCTGACCTGACCCCATTCGACTTTTCTGTGAGGTCACATCAAACAGCAGGTGTATGCGACCCAGCTAGACCACCCACTGGTGTGCCTGACAGGGTGTGGTCTAAGGTGTGGCTAGGATTTGAATGCTGATGGAAGCAATACCAATGGTTAGGATCCCAGAACCATGGAGGGTGAGTTCTGCACCATAAGGAAAAGGAGTGCAGTACCCTGTGACACCCTGTTAAGATCAGGGACGTCACATCTGCAGTGTGAACAGAGCCTGACGCCACCATGACACCTAATGAATTTGGAAGCGAACATCGCATGTTAGCTATTTTTTTGAGAATTGTAAATATGCCAGCACACAGCCCATACATTGTGCTCAGTTTGTGCCCTGGAGGCAAGTAACCAGTAAACTCTTAATGAAGCTACCTTCAGTGTATACCACCAATGGCAGCAGACCATGCAACCACTATAGAACCCATGAGTTGGGGGAGCAGCTGCTGGAGCGGACACCTGGCCCCCCACCCGGCATCATACTTTCAACTGTATTGGCATTCTGGATGCTGATACAGTTGATAGTAATTAAGATAAAGGCAGCACTCCTCTCCTTCCTCTATTATTCTTCTGCTGTGTCTATGCTCTGTCGTCTCAGGACATCAGGCATGGGGTAACTAGTGCGCCGTTGCTCTAAGATGTGCAGAGCTGCAGTACACACCCCACTGCAGAGACCAGAGCAGTGGGGGAAAGAGGAGAGGTAAGTATTTATTTTATTTGTTTTATTTATTTAATTTTTTAAAGTCAGTGAGTACACAGGTGGCCAATGGCCATAATACTATATGATGAACAATTGGGGTGCATTATAATGTATGGAGTACTATGGGCGATGTATTATAATGTATGGAGTACTATAGGGGAGTGTGCATTATAATTAATCTATGCAGACCTATGAAGGTGCTTTATAACAAAAGGAGGGCTATGGATGACTATGGGGTGTATTATAATATATTGAGGACTATAGATTGGCGCATTATAATATATGGAAGACTATTGGGGTGCATTATAATATATGGAAGACTATTGGAGTGCATTATAATATATGGAGAACTATGGATGGAGTATTATAATATCTGGAGGACTATAGGGTGTGCATTATACGATATTGATGATTTTTGGGGCTGCATTATGCTGTATGTACATCCCTAATGTTTCCACCCTATGTATTTGTACCATTTATATCCTAGCTGCTTCAATCCCTCATTTCTACTGCCCTTTCACACACCTGGTACACCCCATCCATATCGGTTCCTCTCTCATCCCCTCTCTGCTGCACTGCTCTCACGCTCTTTTCCAAATTATAAACCATCTAGATCCATACACTGCCACCATGCAACATAACAGACAATCTCATAAATCTCTTAGGGTACCTTCACACTTAGCGATGCAGCAGCGATCAGACCAGCGATCTGACCTGGTCAGGATCGCTGCTGCATCGCTACATGGTCGCTGGTGAGCTGTCAAACAGGCAGATCTCACCAGCGACCAGTGAACAGCCCCCAGCCAGCAGCGACGTGCAAGCGACGCTGCGCTTGCACGGAGCCGCCGTCTGGAAGCTGCGGAGACTGGTAACTAAGGTAAACATCGGGTATGGTTTAACTCAGTGGTCCACCTCTGCCACCCACAAAGATGGACACACACTAGACCTTATCTTCACCCGCCTCTGTCCCCTTTCTGACTTCACAACTTCCCCCCTCCCCCTATCTGACCACCATCTTCTGACCTTTTCAGCCCTGTCCTCCTCACCTACCCCCCCTGTCCAGCACCTAGCACATCCCCGCAGAAACCTTGCACACCTCAACATGCACACCCTCGCCGACTCTATCCTCCCACTGTCCTCCATATCGTCCCTCCACGACACAGACAGCGCCACCACTTTCTACAACACCACCCTCACATCAGCTATTGATTCAGTCGCTCCCCTTGTGCATGGCAGAGTGAGACGAATCAATAGACAGCCCTGGCACAACAGCCTCACTAAAAAACTTCGGCAAAGGTCTAGGGCTGCAGAGCGGCGGTGGAAGAAAACGCACTCCCAGGAAGACTTCACCACATTCAAAAATGCAATTCACACATTTCGCTCAGTCCTCACCTCCGCTAAACACGATTACTTCAGAAACCTCATATCCTCTCTAACACACAACCCCAAACAGTTATTCAACACTTTCAACTCCCTCCTTCGCCCACCACTGCCCCCTCCAACCTCCCTCATTTCTGCAGAAGACTTTGCCACCTATTTCCAAGAAAAAATCGACCTAATAAGGCAAGTCTTCTCTGCTCAGCCACCACAACCCCTTCATGTAGCTGACCACTGCCCCTCTCCCATAAACTTCCTCCCCACCATCACCGAAGGAGAGCTTGCACGTCTTCTCTCAAAAGCGCACCTCACCACCTGCGCACTTGACCCCATGCCATCCCACCTCCTTCCCAACCTCACCACCATCCTTACTCCAGCCTTAACCCACCTCTTCAACCTATCTTTAACGACTGGAACCTTCCCCTCTGCCTTTAAACATGCAACAGTCACACCTATCCTAAAGAAACCTTCCCTCGATCCAACCTCTACTACCAGCTATCGCCCCATATCACTACTCCCACTTGCCTCAAAACTCCTGGAACAGCATGTCCATGCTGAACTTTCCTCCCACCTCTCCTCTAACGCTCTCTTTGACAACCTACAGTCCGGCTTCCGTCCACATCACTCTACCGAAACTGCCCTGACTAAAATCACAAATGACTTGCTTACTGCCAAAGCGAACAAGCACTTCTCTATACTCCTACTCCTAGACCTGTCCTCAGCCTTCGATACCGTTGACCACTCCCTCCTATTACAGACCCTCTCTTCCCTTGGTGTCAGAGATCTTGCCCTCTCTTGGATCTCTTCATACCTCTCAAATCGCACTTTCAGTGTCTCCCACTCTCACACAACCTCTTCATCCCACCATCTCTCTGTTGGCGTCCCTCAAGGCTCTGTCCTAGGACCCCTACTTTTCTCTATCTACACATTTGGCCTAGGACAACTCATAAAGTCCCATGGCTTCCAATACCACCTATATGCCGACGACACCCAGATCTACCTCTCTGGCCCAGATGCCACATCTCTGCTGTCCAAAATCCCGAAATGTCTATCTGCTATATCCTCCTTCTTCTCCTCTCGCTTCCTAAAGCTCAATGTGGCCAAAACTGAACTAATCATCTTTCCTCCGTCTCACCTACACTCTCCACCTGATCTATCTATTACAATAAATAACACCACGCTCTCGCCAGTACCCAAAGTTCGCTGCCTCGGAGTGACCTTTGACTCTGCCTTATCCTTCATACCACACATCCAGTCCCTCACCACCTCCTGCCGTCTTCAACTCAAAAATATTTCCAGAATCCGCCCTTTCCTCAATTTGCAATCTACTAAAATGCTAGTGCATGCCCTCATAATCTCCCGCCTCGACTACTGTAACATCCTCCTCTGTGGCCTCCCTGCCAACACGCTCGCCCCTCTCCAGTCCATCCTTAACTCTGCTGCCCGACTTATCCACCTCTCTCCTCAATACCACCCCGCTTCTCCCCTCTGCATGTCCCTCCACTGGCTTCCAATCTTCCACCGTATCCAATTCAAACTTCTAACACTGACCTACAAAGCTGTGCATAATCTTTCCCCTCCGTACATCTCCGAACTACTCTCCCACTACACTCCAACACGTCACCTCCGGTCCTCCCAAGATCTCCTCCTCTCCTCCTCTCTCATTCGCTCCTCACGCAACCGACTCCAAGACTTCTCCCGAGCATCCCCAGTCTCCTGGAACTCGCTGCCTCAACACGTCAGACTATCCCCTACCCTTGCAAACTTCAAACGGAACCTGAAAACTCATCTGTTCAGAAATGCCTACAATCTACAATGAACTCGCTGCCGCCCGACCACCGTGCGGAGCTGCCGCCCGACCACCGTGCGGAGCTGCCGCCCGACCACCGTGCGGAGCTGCCGCCCGACCACCGTGCGGAGCCGCCGCCTGACCTACACCCCACCTATTGTCTCCTCCCCATAATCCTATAGAATGTAAGCCCGCAAGGGTAGGGCCCTCTTCCCTCTGTACTAGTCTGTCTACTGTAACTTGTATACGTATTTTGTATGTAACCCCCTTCTCATGTACAGCACCATGGAATTAATGGTGCTCTATAAATAAATAATAATAATAATAATAATAATTAGTTACCAGCGCACACCGCTTAGCTGTGTGTGCAGGGAGCAGGGAGCCGCGCACACTGAGCGCTGGCTCCTTGCTCTCCTAGCTGCTGTACACATCGGGTTAATTAACCCGATGTGTACAACAGCTACATGTGCAGAGAGCCGGAGCCGGCAGCACAGGCAGCGTGAGAGCTGCAGAGGCTGGTAACTAAGGTAAATATCGGGTAACCACCTTGGTTACCCGATGTTTACGCTGGTTACAGCTTACCTCAGCTGTCAGACGCCGGCTCCTGCTCCCCTGCTCGCTTCATTTGTCGCTCTCTCGCTGTCACACACAGCGATCTGTGTGTCACAGTGGGAGAGCACCTTTGAAGAAAACGAACCAGGGCTGTGTGTAACGAGCAGCGATCTCGCAGCAGGGGCCAGATCGCTGCTCATTGTCACACACAGCGAGATCGCTAATGAGGTCACTGCTGCGTCACAAAAAGCGTGACTCAGCAGCGATCTCGGCAGTGAGCTCGCTGTGTGTGAAGCACCCCTAAAGGTCCAGTCACACTAAGCAACTTACCAGCGATCCCAACAACGATAGGGATCGCTGGTAAGTTGCTAGGAGGTTGCTGGTGAGATGTCACACTGCGACGCTCCAGCGATCCCACCAGCAACCTGACCTGGCAGGGATCGCTGGAGCGTGGCTACACGAGTTGCTGGTGAGCTCACCAGCAACCAGTGACCAGCCCCCAGCGCCGCGTGGAAGATGCTGCGCTTGGTAACTAAGGTAAATATCGGGTAACCAACCCGATATTTACCTTGGTTACCAGCGCACGCAGCTACACGTGCAGAGAGCAGGGAGCAGTGCACACTGAGCGCTGGCTCCCTGCTCTCCTAGTTACAACACACATCGGGTTAATTACCTGATGTGTGCTGCAGCTAAATGTGCACAGAGCAAGGAGCAGCGCACAATGCTTAGCGCTGGCTCCTTGCTCTCCTAGCTACAGCACACATCGGGTTAATTACCTGATGTGTGCTGCAGCTAAATGTGCACAGAGCAGGGAGCAGTTCACACTGCTTAGCGCTGGCTCCTTGCTCTCCTAGCTGCAGGACACATCGGGTTAATTAACCCGATGTGTCCTGCAGCTACATGTGCACAGAGCAGGAGCCGGCACTGACAGTGAGAGCAGCGGAGGCTGGTAACAAAGGTAAATATCGGGTAACCAAGGACAGGGCTTCTTGGTTACCCGATGTTTACATTGGTTACCAGCCTCCGCAGAAGCTGGCTCCTGCTGCCTGCACATTTAGTTGTTGCTGTCTCGCTGTCACACACAGCGATGTGTGCTTCACAGCGGGACAGCAACAACTAAAAAATGGCCCAGGACATTCAGCAACAACCAACGACCTCACAGCAGGGGCCGGGTTGTTGCTGGATGTCACACACAGCAACATCGCTAGCAACGTCACAAAAGTTGTTCGTTAGCAGCGATGTTGCTAGCGATGTTGCTTAGTGTGACGGGGCCTTTAACCACATGCTCACGCTCTCTATTCTCCTTATCCTTTTAGCAGGAGATATTGCACCTACTACAGGCCCTTCTTATAATAGTAAGTTCAATTCCTTCCCTGGCATACTCAGAAACCCCTAAATCGTATTAATATTCCTTGCATGCCTTCTGTCTCTTTTAACTGTGCCCTTTGGAATCCATGCTCAGCATGTAACAGACTCTCCTTCATCCATGACTTTTACCTTTCCAATTCCCTTAACGTAATGGTTCTTACTGATACCTAGATCCAGCAGTCAGACACCACCGCTGCTGCTCTCTCATATGGTGGCCTACAATTTTCTCACACCCCTAGACTTGACAACAGATCAGGTGGGGGTGTTGGTCTGCTGCTTTCCTCAAACTGCACTTTTCAGGTTATCCCTCCTGTCCCCTAACTTATCTTCCATTCTTTTGAGGTCTACACTGTCAGGCTTTACAGAGCCTTCTCCCTACAAGTAGCAGTTGTGTATCGCCCTCCAGGCCCAACCAGTCAGTTCTTGGATCATTTCGCCACCTGGCTTCCACATTTTCTAGCCTGTGACCTCCCTACTCTTGTCATGGGGGACTTTAACATCCCTATTGATGATCCCCTCTCCCCAGCTGCCGCTTATCTTTTATCTCTAACCTCCTCTCTTGGCCTTTCAGAATTAACTAACTCTCCTACACATGAAGGCGGGAATACACTGGATCTGGTCTTCTCCCACCTCTACTCAGTGAATGATTTTACTAACTCCCCTCTCCCACTCTCTGACCACAACCTTCTTTCATTCTTGGTCAAGAGCTGTCAACCCACTCAGGACACCCCCACTTACCTCCCATACAGGAATATACACCCCATTAATACCCAGAAATTTCTGAAGAAGTTGCAGTCATCATTGGCCGGGAATTGCTCCCTCTCATGTTCTGACTCTGCTGTAAAATATTATAATGAAATCCTGCCCTGGATGAAGCTGCACCTGCTACATGCAGAGCAACTCGGCACAGGCAGCAGCAGCAGCCCTGGCACAGGTTGCAAACACGTTTTCTCCAGCGGTGCTCCAGGTGCACTGAACGTCTGTGGAGAAAATCCAGTCTAGCCAAAGATTTAATCCATTATAAGTTTATGCTCAAAATATACAATGCTGCCTTTCACCTCTCCAAATAAGCGTACTTTAACACCCTCATCACCTCTACAGCCAACAATCCTAAACAAATCTTTGATACTTTCCATTCCCTCCTCGGACCAAGAGTTCTGACCCCAACCACCCACCTCAGCGCAGACGACCTGGCCAATTATTTTAAAGAAAAATTGACCATATACGCCAGGAAATTTCCTCACAGCCTCATAACACCACACATTGTCTGCCGCCCTACACTTCATATAGCTCACTTTTACTCTTTGATCCAGTCACAGAAGAAGAAGTAACTGGGCTCCTCGCATCTTTAGGCTATGTGCGCACGTTGCGTAATTACATGCAGTTACGCTGCGCTTTGTAGCGCAGCGTAACTGCATGCATCCTTCAGTCCCCTGCATAATCTATGAAGATTATGCAGGAGCCGTGCACACGTGGCGTCTCTGAGCGCAGCGCTTCGGCTGCTGCCCGAAGCGCGCGTTCTAAGAAGTGACATGTCACTTCTTCCGTGCGCTTTGCCTGCAGCCCCTGCTCTGTCTATGGGAGGAGCTGCAGGCAGAGCGCATGGAATCGGCTTTTTTTTTTTCACTACAGACATTTTCTGCAGCGATTTAAAGCGCACGTGTGCTCTTCAGATCGCTGCAGAAATTTCTGCAGTGACTGTACGCAACGTGCGCACATAGCCTTACTCCCTACTACCTGCACCAGTGACCCTATTCCCTCACATCTCCTTAAATCTGTACACCAGCTGTCACCATTCCCCCAAATATTATATTCAATCTCTCTCCTCTGGTGTCTTTTCCTCCTTCTTCAAACATGCCAGTATACACCCATTATTTAAAAAAACATCCCTGGACCAAAATTGTGCCGCTAACTACAGACCTGTCTCTAATCTCCCCTTCATCTCCAAATTATTGGAACGCTTGGTCCACTCCCGTTTAATCCGCTGTCAGATAATTATCTCCTTGACCCTCTACAATTCGGTTTCCGCTCCGTGAACTCTACTGAAACTTCTCTTACTAAAGTCTCTAATGATCTACTAACAGCTAAATCTAATGGCCACTACTCCCTGCTGATTCTCCTTAATTTCTCTGCTGCATTTGAAACTATGGATCACCAGCTCCTCCTCACTATGCTCGACTCTATCAGACTCAAGGACACCGTTCTTTCTTGGTTCTCCTCTTACCTGTGACCGCTCATTCACTGTATTTTTTGCCGGCTTTTCTTCCTCTCCTCTTCCCCTTACGGTCAAGTTTCCCCAAGGTTCAGTCCTAGGCCCCCTCCTTTTCTCTCTATACACTGCCCCTATTGAACAAACGATCAGCAGATTTGGTTTCCAGTACCATCTCTATGCTGATGACACCCAACTGTACACAGTCTCCTGACATCACCCCTGCATTATTACAAAATACTACCGATTGTCTGTCTGCTGTCTCCAACATCATGTCCTCCCTCTATCTAAAACTGAACCTGTCAAAAACTGAACTCCTCATGTTTCCTCCCTCCTCCAACCTTCCGAAACCAAATATTACCATTGCCGTGTGTGGTTCTACCATTACGTCTCAACAGCATGCCTGCTGTCTTGGGGTTATATTTGACTCCGATCTCTCCTTCACTCCCCACATTCGTTCACTCGCTCGTTCATGTCAATTCTTCCTCAAAAACATCTCCAGAATTCGACCTTTTCTTACCGTTGACTCTGCAAAAACTCTTAAGGGTGCTTTACATGCTGTGACATTGCTAGCGATCTCGTTAGCTATCTAACACACCAGATCGCACATACGATTTTCCAAGATCGCACATGAGACCGGCGCTATAAAAATGACCTATGTGCGATCTCGGCAAATCTTATCTGCAATCTGGCATGTCAGATTGCTAAAGAGATCGCTAGCGATGTTGCAACGTGTAAAGCCCCCTTTACTGTCACTCTCATTCATTCTCGCCTGGATTATTGTAATTCTTTACTAATTGGTCTCCCCATTACTAAACTCTCCCCTCTCCAATCCATTCTGAATTCCACAGCCAGAATCATTTTCCTCTCCAACCGCATCACTGATGCCTTTGCTCTGTGCCAGTCATTGCACTGGTTGCCTATTCGCTACAGAATCCAAGATAAATTTATCACTCTGACTCACAAAGCTCTCCACAGTTCCGCACCACCCTACATCTCCTCCCCCATCTCTATCACCCCACCCGTGCCCTACGTTCTGCTAATTCAAGCACTCAAAGAGGAGGAGAATTATTTTTGATGCAAGTGTTTTTATTAACAACCGACAAACTGCAAAAGTGTGAAACCTGACATATAGCAACAACCAACGTTTCGGTTATGACACCTTTTTCAAGGTAGTTGCTTAATACCGAGATGCTATGTCATACGGGTCACCTCGGACAACCATCAATGTAGATTAGATGGAGGGCATCACATTTAGCAGTGTGCGGTGTCAAGGTGATGATGGTTAATGGATAAAAAATTACTATTATTATATGGAGGACTATAGGGGTGCATTATACTATTTGGAGGACTATGGGGGGTGTCAGAAAAAGGGGGAGGAAGTGGAAGTTACACACCCCCTTTCCACCAGACCGAGCACGTGACTTGCTCTTTAGCGCCCCTCTTATAGTCAGGCCAATTATGGAATTGCCCGACAATAAGCAAGGCGGCCGCTATTCTACTATGCCGATGATTGAAGGGTTCCCGGTAAGAGTAATGTATATATTCCCCTGACTCCTGCGAGCGGAATATATCTAATACTCCCCTGATCTCACTGAATACCCCACAATGATCCTTGGCATAAACTTGCTGCCACCAATCAATTATGATAACTATTACGCCAAGCCCACAGACGTGGAATTCAGGATCAAGATAACAGAACAGCCCAAGATTAAATTATATATATATTTAATCGCCTTAAGGGCACACAATATACTACAATGTATACAATATGGAATTTACAGAATATATATAGATATGTCAGAGCACATTTACAGGTAAGTTCTGGATCACAAGCAGATATCAGTTGTAATAATTACCTTATTCCCTAGCGGACACAGGGGGGCGCTGTGTGGCTACACGGTTCCTGGATCTTCCCCCACGTGCACCACACGAGACCGCCCGAAGAAGAACATCCAAAAATGTCTGTACTGTGTTTATCAAACTGGCTACAATCCATGTCCCCTCCCACCTGGTGACCTCGCTGGGCTGGTCTTCTACCTACCCAGGGAAAGTACGAATTTCCAATTTTTGTTCATAACTCTGCCCCTGAGCTTCTCACACGGTAGATATGACCCTCATTTTTGTTGTGAATTGATCTCCGCTTTGATAGGAAATATGAGAGTCCTGCGGGCTTCCTGTGGCCAGTTATTAATTATGGAGGGCTACGCACATCATACAATTTTGCCGAAATGTGTGTTACGTGCGTCTGGCACTCAGGAATATGAAAATGTGCCTATCTAATTTGTTTGGGCGATGCTCTCCCCAATAATGAAACTTTTCTAACGGCACCAAAAGGCTGCGGGATTCTGACTGAAGTTAGGTTATAAACCTGGAGCTCCCCTCCCACCTCCTGTGTAGGTCAATTCATTCCGCAGGGGGGTGTGCTGGATCAAGACCTGGCCTAATTGGATTTTGACACGTTGAGTTTTACATTTTCTGGGTCTCCAAGCAGCAGGAGGGAGGGGGTGACATCACGGAGTAGCTAACTGACATGAATAACTGTCATAATTCTCATCATCATTTCAGCATAATCCTCACACCTCCGCCCTTTAGAGGGCGGTAGGGGCAGCACATTCCTGTGTTCCCCTGTGCGCCCGTCCACGACCTCTCCTTGTCGGAAGAGCCCGTCGGCATTACCATGGTCACGGCCCTTCTTGTGGCGAATGGTGAAGTTGTACTTCTGGAGTGCAAGGCTCAATCGCAACAACCTCCCATTGGTCCCAGAGACAATGTGTAACCAGCTGAGGGGGTTGTGGTCCGTCTCCACGATTAAGTGGCGCCCGTGTAGGTAGGGTTGCAGACGCTCCAGGGCCCACACTATGGCCAGGCATTCCTTTTCTTTTGTGGAGTAGGCCACCTCCCTCGGCAACAGCTTTCTGCTCAGGTACAAGACTAGGTGCTTTTGGCTTGCAGAGTCCACCTGGCTGAGCACCGCACCAAGGCCGAAGTCACTGGCGTCAGTTTGTATTACAAACGACCGCGTGAAGTCTGCTGCCTGTAGCACCGGGAAGCTGGACAGGGCAGTCTTGAGGGACCGGAAGGCTGTCTCGCAGTCCACTGTCCAATTGACTGCGGAGGACAGCTTCTTCTTGGTGAGGTCTGTCAGGGGCTTTGCCAGGCTACTATAGTGTGGAACAAACCTCCTATAGTACCCGGTGGTCCCCACGAAGGACATCACCTGCTTCTTGGTCCTGGGGGTGGGCCAGGACATGATGGCCTCCACTTTCCCAGGCTCAGGCTTCAGAGCTCACCCGCCTACCCGGTGACCCAGGTAGTAGAGGACCTCACTCATGCCCAGCTGACACTTCCCCGGCTTGATGGTCAAACCTGCCTGGTGGATCCACCTGAGCACCTGTGCTATATGCTTTAGGTGATCCTCCCAGGTTGGACTGAAGATAGCGATGTCATCCAGGTACGCGGCTGCGTACCCTTCAAGTCCCTTGAGCAGGATGTTGACCATCCCCTGGAAAGTGACAGGGGCATTCTTCATTCCGAAGGGCATCACCGTGGACTCGTACAGTCCAAATGGGGTAATAAAGGCAGAGTGTTTCCTAACCTCACGAGTCAGGGAGATCTGCCAATATCCCCGGCTCAGATCCATGATGGTCAGGTACTGAGCCCCGGCCAACTGATCGAGCAGGTCATCGATGCATGGCATTGGATACGCATCGGCGACTGTGACGGCATTGAGCCCCCTGTAGTCCACGCAGAAACGAGTGGTTCGGTCCTTCTTTTGGACGAGGGCTACAGGCAAGGCCCAGGCGCTGTTGGATGCCTGGATCACCCCCAACTTCAGCATCTCATTATTAATCTCCTGGAGCATGTTTTGTGCACCTCCAGGGAGATCCAATATGCTGAGCGCCGGATCAAGGGGTGATCCCCAGTGTCCACGTGATGGACGGCCAACTCAGTCCTTCCAGGCTGGTTGGTAAACAACTCCTGGAAGGGGTGTAGGATGGCCCACAACCGGGAACGTTGGTCCTCCAAAATCTGGTGGCCAACCTCCACATCCTCGATGGATCCACCCGCCCTGACCTGGGCAAGCATATCCAAGAGGGTTTCCGCCTCTCCCTCTTCGGGCAGGTTGCACACGGGGAGTGCACATGCCTCCCGCTCATGATGTGCCTTCATCATGTTCACATGGAAGGCCTTCCGCCTTCCACGTGCAGGGTCCAGGGTGACCAGGTACGTTACAGAGTTGAACTGCTGGTACACAAGGTATGGGCCTTCCCAGGCTGCCTGAAGCTTATACTGTGGTACGGGGACCAGTACCCACACCCTTTGACCCACTTGGTAGGTCCTATCACAAGCATTCTGGTCGTACCAATGCTTCTGATCCACCTGGGCTTGAGCCATATTGTCGTGCACCAGCTGCGTCAAGGCCTACATTTTGTCTCGGAAGCGCACAACATACTCGATGACCGACACTCCAGGGGTGGCCAAATTCCCTTCCCAAACCTCTTTCACCAGAGCCAGGGTCCCCTGCACACGTCGCCCATACAGGAGCTCAAAAGGTGAGAATCCCGTTGAGGCCTGTGGAACCTCCCGATAAGCAAATAACTGGTGTGGGAGATACTGCTCCCAGTCCCGCCAATGGGAGTCGACCAACATCTTAAGCATCTGCTTTAAGGTGCCATTGAACCACTCGCACAGGCCATTAGTCTGTGGATGGCACGGGCTAGTCACCAGATGTTGCACCTGGATTTGCTTACACAGGTACTCAATCAGCTGTGACATGAATTGGGTCCCCCGGTCAGTGAGCATTTCCTGCGGAAAACCCACTCGGGAGAAAATATCCAGCAATGCGGTGGCCACCTTGTCGGCCCGAATGGACGTCAAGGCTACCGCTTCATGGTACCGGGTGGCATATCCTGCTACAGTCAGTATGAAGCGTTTCCCGGAGCTTCTGGGGATGGCCAGCGGGCTGACCAGATCCACAGCTACCCTCCTGAAAAGCTCATCAATGATGGGCAAAGATACCAGTGGGGCTTTGGGATGTGGCCCCGCCTTCCCCACTCTCTGACAGGTGTCACACGAACGGCAGTACGCAACCACATCGGCCCCCATTTTTGGCCAGTAGAAATGCTGGGTTAACCTGGCCTTGGTCTTAGCGATCCCTAGGTGTCCGGCCATCGGAATCTCATGTGCAATCCGCAACAACTCCGTCCGGAATGGATAGGGTACCACCAACTGTTGGTCCCTGGGCCACGCCTCTGGTGAACCCTGCTGGACCGTGACTCGGTACAGCCGTCCTTAGTTCCAGACCACTCGCTCCGGATCAGGGAGGCTGTTCCGCCTGCTCCTTAATGATTTCACCCTGTTGGGGATTTAATCTAATTGTGGGAAAAGGTTTGAACCTTTTTTTTTTTTCTCCCAATTCATGTATATAAGATCCAATATCCTGCCTTTTTAATGCTACCTGAGGAAGGGGGAGGATGTACCCCCAAAATGCGTAGTGACATATTAATCCTTAATAAATCTTCATCAATAATCTTATCACTACCTTCTTCTGAGCAGCGCGGCCGATACCGTGTTTTTTTTTTTTGTTTTTTTTGTTTGCTCTCCACTAAATTATCTCCCTTTGGGAGCTCACGGGGCTGCTGCAGCCAGATCAGGATCCTGCGATCCATTTGATGTGTATGCAAGGGGCTGGTGAATCACTGCTACCGGGATCACGGGACCTTCCATCTCGGAGGAAGAGCTGCTGTCAGACGCCGGTCTGGTGGCTTCACACTACACGTGGAAGTTCCGATCGTGTGAGCAGATTCCTGCGGGTCATAGAGGACGGGATCCCCGCTGATGAGGAGCGGTGAACCAGGATTCCCCCTTCAGCATCATACAGTGTTGTACCTGCTGTACAACACTATCAGGTGAGTGTGTATCTCACACCACTTAAATCTTGTGCTTTTAAGGTTCCACACAGGAGCGCCCTCTCCTTTTTCACTTGGTCAGAAGGGGAAGAGCTATCTGACCTCCGGGAGGCCACTTGGGTTCCAGCACTCCCACTGCGGGTGACTACAGCCATGGCTGCTGTTACCGTGGGTCGTGCCTGCTTCCCCTCCGTTCCTGACCAAGTCGCCGGTTCAGGCGGCCCAACCTGGCTTCCCGACACCCCGGCTGTGGGGGAACCCTGCACCGAGATCTTACCTGGGAGCACTTCCGCTCCTGGGCCAGCCCCAGTCTCACCTGCCTGCCCCCCCCCCTGCAGCAATAGAACCCCGCTGTGAAATCTCCGGGGGCCCCCCGCATTTGCTGTGGTAGCCCCCACCTCACACACTGGCTCTCTCCCTGCAGTATCCTGCTCTCTGCTTATCCCTGCAGAGGGAAACAGATCCCAGCTCACTGGATGATCACCTGTAAAGGCATTGTCACACCTTTCTCTGACCCCCTCCCCTGTCACAGCTGCAGCTGCGTCTGTGTCTATATATTTGGTTCCCAGCCGGGTACAAATAGGCAGCTGGGGGTTGGGGGCAGACCGTACCTGCCTGCTGTACCCAGCTAGCATACAAAAATATGGCGAAGCCCACGTCATTTTTTTTGTTTGGGGGGGGCAAAGAAATCCTGCATACAGTCCTGGAAGGAGGATGCTGAGCCTTGTAGTTCGACAGCTGCTGTCTGCTCTCCTGCATACACTATTGGATGGAGGATGCTGAGCCTTGTAGTTCTGCAGCTGCTGTCTGCTCTCCTGCATACACTATTGGATGGAGTATGCTGAGCCTTGTAGTTCTGCAGCTGTCTGCTCTTCTGCATACACTAGTAGAGAATGAAGAACACATTGAAGAAGGAAATGACATCAGACCTTTTTTTTTTTGTTCACTGATAAAAAACGCATAAGGACGCAGTGAGCAAAAACGCAGCAAAACGCAGCAAAAAAACGCACCAAATCGCGGCAAAACGCGTGCGTTTTTTGCCGCGTTTTTTCGACGCAGGTGCGTTTGTGCGTTTTTAGCGGCAAAATCGCACAAAAATGCAGCGTCAAAAAAACGCAGTGTGCGCACATAGCCTAAGGGTTCAACTAGACGATTGTCATGGATAACACATACCTGTATGTAATTTGTATGGTTTTCGTGTTAGTACATGTAGCCGTAAAAGTGCTACTCTGTGTTATACAATAAGGTAATCAGGTCCACCTGTAAGGGAAATCCTGTCAAACCACTCCTGGTCGTGGAATATGCAAACGAGACAAGAAGAGATCCATTAGTGTGATATAATTATGGGCATCCAGGTAGGGAACTGACATGAAGCAGGTAGGAAAGTCCAGAGGACGCGGGTAGCACGCTCCTATATACCTCCTGATATACCAATAATTCATCACAAACGTGGAGGGGATTGTGAGAATACAATCCATTTTGTTCTTATAGAAACCATCTAGTCTTAACTGAATGATGGGCTCAGCTAACACTGATGGGCGGGGTAGTTTCACACACCCCTGTGGTTCTTATTGGTGCATAGTTCTGAGGAATTATTTCTTTGTTTGGGATACTATATAAACTGGTCACATTATTTAATAAAGCAGAAACTTTCAGTACACCAAAAAGCGTCTGTGCTGCAATGATTTCCTGAGCACTCGTAAAACAAATCTTACTAATTTACAGTTCCAATGGCATAGGAGGAGTGTATTTCGCTCATGCGAACACCTGCTGTTCGATACAGACACTGAACTTTACAGTTCGGGTTCGCTCATCACTAGTGGTAAAGTCTATAGGTATAAGGCAGATGCTGAAGAAAGAATGAGCCGCTTTGATAACTTGATAACATGGAGGCCCTTACAGAAATACTTCTAAAGTGAGCCTGTTAGCACATAATCCATGATGAAACCAAGCACAGCACCTAGTCAGAACTTTAAGAAAAATCTTACCTTTACTAAAAATTCTTATATTCAAACAAACTAAACGCTCTGCTAGGTATGTGCAAATTCTCTAATTAGCATATGTACAAGACTTCAGAAGAGAGAGTGCTGCCTTCTATGAAGCCATTGCTGTCAACCAACGAAGAGGTAGCTAGAAGACATGTACAGTATATCACAACAGTGAATACACCTCACATTTTTTGTAAATATATTATATCTTTTCATGAGACAACAATGAAAATATGACTTTGATACAACGCACCCACGGGGTCTGGGGGGGGAGTTACCCGTCAGCGGGGCGGTGTAGGGAGTGCGATGTCACAGCGGCCAGGCCTGGTTCCATGACCCCGGCGGTGTCAGAGATGGATGAAGGGAATATTTACAGGGGAGAAAAGTTTGGTGCAGCTCTCCACAGACAGAGCTCAAGCCCCAGGGATGTTGGGAGTAGTAGTAGTGCACTCTACCAAAGAAGTGCCGGGCGCAAGAAGGATTGGATGACACAGAGGTTGCAGTTTAAGTTCTTTACTCACTGAAATGCTGCCGCCTTTGGACTGCCAGACTCCGCTGTCATGGGCTTCAAACGATCCCAGATGGTTCTGATCTTTGAACTGGTGTTTCTATAGGCAAGTCCTTCCTACTTGCGCCGTGTGGT